>NW_012100321.1:2119410-2128355 GCF_000951045.1 Mandrillus leucophaeus
AGGTATACATGTGCCATGGTGGTTTGCTGCACCCATCAACCCATCATCTAGGTTTTAAGCCCTGCATGCATTAGGTATTTGTCATAATGCTCCCCCTCTCCTGAATCCCCCCTTTTCTTTCTTTTTCTTTTTTTTTTTGAGACAGAGTCTCACTCTGTCGCCAGGCTCAAAGGGTTATGAGAACCTCTGCAGTGGCGTGATCTCGGCTCACTGCAACCTCCGCCTCCTGGGTTCAAGCTGTTCTCCTGCCTCAGCCTCCCGAGTAGCTGGGACTATAGATGTGTGCCACCAAGCCCAGCTAATTTTTATATTTTTAGTAGAGATGGGGTTTCACCATGTTGGCCAGGATGGTCTCGATCTCTTTACTTCATGATCTGCCTGCCTCGGCCTCCCAAAGTGCTGGGATTATAGGCATGAGCCACTATGCCGGGTGAAATCCTCCCTTTTCATAAGGACACTAGTCATTGTGGATTAGCGTCCACACAAATGACCTCATCTTCACTTGATCACATTGGTAAAAGACCTTATTTCCATGCAGGCCACATTCACAGGCACTGGGGGTAACAATGGCCACATCTTTTGGTGGGGGTGGGACACACAGTTCATCCCTTAACAGTCCTGCTTTAATTCTGGAGAGCCTGTATGAATAATAATTGCTCTGGAACTCCGTCAGTGCCAGACATTATTCTAAGGTCTTGAGACTCATTAACTCAGTTAAGCCTTTCAAGGATACAGGCTCCATGATGGTCTATTCTACAGATGATGGAACTGGGGCATGGAGGCGAAGGATCTTGTCCATGTTCTCATGGTGAGTAGGTAACAGAAGTAAGATTCAAGCCCAGCTGTGGAGCCACCATGCTGAATTGCTGAGATACAGATGGAAGAAGATGGAAAGGAAAGGGGGAAGGGAAGAAAGGAAGAAGTAAAGGGTACACAGAGGGTGAAAAGAGCCGCAGCAGGGGTGGTGGCAGACCAAGACACACACGCACAGCTAATCCATCAGTTAATCAGCAACCATTTATTGAGCACCTGTTGTATTCTCAGAGCTCCACTTGGCTGGAGAGACAGCCCATGATTTAAACCCCAGCTCTTACTTCTACAGAGCTAACTTCTACAGAGCTACTGGCTGGAAGTGCAGTAATAAAGGAGCAGTGAAAGGCATTGGTCTGATCTGCCGCGTTCATTTTGGCTATCCGGACATTGGACATGATACTTCTGATTGTCAGAGACTCATGCTCCAGCTCCAGGATCTCCCAAGGGACCTGCAGGACACATTTCACCACCTGCAGCTCCTTGGACCCCTTCTTCTGAATGATGCTATCAAAATCACAATCCAGCTGGTCACTGGTGATTGGCCCTGTTAGGATAGCCAAGGTGAACTCATGAAGTGTGTGGCTGAAGGGAGTGAAGAACAGGAAGGCCAGGTGGACATCAGGGCCCTGGTAGACCAACAGGCCCATACTGCCCTGGAAGCTGAGGCTCATCTACACCAAGGAGCAACTTTGGGCATAATGCTTCGGGTAATAGAGCCTGGGGAGAAAGGAAAGTTAGAAGTTACCACTGTGCTTTGTAGGAAGTGTTGCACATTGGATAAGATTAGAAGATCTGGAAGCCTCTACAGGTCAGACATGACTTAGGAGAAAGACATTCATCCATTCTTTCATGAACTGAGAAGACCTGGAGCTCCACCACCTCCTCCTGTGGAGCTCTTGTGATCTATGTTTACCATGTAAATGTTTTATGTATCCAACACTATGCTTATTAAGCATGTATCAGATGCTGGGCTAGGAGCTAACTCTTTGGCCTACATCAAATGTCATGATACCTGCCAGAATTCACAAGATCTGATCTCTGTCCATCTCTCCAATCACCTTTCATTCCGCGCTTCCCCTACCCTGATCCAGCAATAGCAGCTTTCTTCCTGTTCCTTGAATAGACTGATATAGTTTGGAAATTCATTCCCTCCAAATCTCACGTTGAAATGTGATCCCCAGTGTTGGAGGTGGGGCCCAGAGGGAGATGTTTGGATCATGGCGGTGGATCCTTCATGAATGGGTTGGTGCCTTCCCTGCGGTAATGAGTGAGTTCTTGCTCTATTAGTTCACTTGAGATCTGGTTGTTAAAAGGAAACTGGTACTTTCCTCCCTTCTCTCTCTCGCCATGTAACATGCCATCTCCCCTTCCCCTTCCACCAGGATTGGATGCTCCCTGAAGCCTTCACCAGAAGTAGATACAGGTGCCATGCTTCTTGCACAGCCTGCAGAACCATGAGCCAAATAAACCTCTTTCCTTTATAAATTACCCAGCCTCAGATATGCCTTTATATCAGTACAAAATGTTATAGACACAGGTAAGACATAGATCAAGGTCTTTCCCACTCCAGATACTTTGCATTTACTTTCCCTTTGCACAGAATTCTGTTCCCCAAGACTTCCTCATGGCCACCCCTTCTCAGTATTCAGCCCCAGGTGAAAGGTCTCTCCCTCGGGATGCCTTCCCAGACCCCCAGCCCCTTTCCTAAAAAGCCTTCACTTCACTCCTCAGCACACCGCAGGTTTGGTCGTCTCAACGGCACTTACTCTCCATGGCCATCCTGTTGACTCCTTTGTTTACCTGTTTATGTCATGTTGCCCCCCGGGAGGAGGTACCATTCTACAAGAGCAAGAGCCTCACCTGACCTGTATGCAGCCATGGCTGCAGGACCTGGGCAGACTGGATCTAGTCGGCATCCAGGAAATGTTTGTGGAACCAACGAATGAAAGAATGGACACTGGGGGGGGGGCAAAGTGATGTGGTTCCTGACCCCACACTGCTGCACACCTTGTTATGAGGAGAGAGAGTCAACAAATAAGCATAAATAAGCCCTGAGTTCTACAGGTGAGAAGGTGGGAAGTGGACAGGCACAGAGGAAGATCATGTGGAGACACAGGGAGGCACCATCTGCAAGCCAAGGAGAGACGCCTCAGGAGAAACCACCCCTGCTCACACCTTGATCTTGGACTTCCAGCCTCCAGAACTGCGAAACAATAAGTGTCTGTTATTTAAGTCACCTGATCTGTGGTGCTTTTTTGAGACGGAGTCTCCCTCTGTCAGCAGGCTGGAGTGCAGTGGCACGATCTGGGCTCACTGCAACCTCCACCTTCTGGGTTCAAGCGATTCTCCTGCCTCAGCCTCCCAAGTAACTGGGACTACAGGCGCGCACTACCACACCCAGCTAAGTTTTGTATTTTTAGTAGAGCAGGGCTTCTTCACCATGTTGGCCAGGTTGGTCTCGAACTCCTGACCTCGTGATCCACCCTCCTCCGCCTCCCAAAGTGCTGGGATTACACGCTTGAGCCACCACACCCAGCCTCTGTGGTACTTTTTAATGGCAGCCCCAGCAAACTAATATACAACCCCTCATTAGAAGACAGATGAGTAGCAAATAATCGACCTTCCCCATGCCAGGCAGGGCTTTTGGGGAAACTGTCTGGGGAACACAAACTGGTCCAGAGGCCCAGAGTGGCTTTCTCTTCCCTCTACCTTGCAACCCTGAGGTCACTGACTCAACCTGGTCCTCAGGGTGCTAATTATCTTGTCTAGGGACCAACTACACTGGAGCCAGGTGGGCCTTTGAAAAGGTGACTCAGATAAAGCTACTCCCCTGCTCAAAACTTAACAACAGCTTCCCACTATATGCAAAATAAAATTCTAACTCTTCCCCTGGTTTCTGTCATCGGGGTCCTGCCTGTGTCTTTGTGGCAGGCTGAATAATGGCTCCCAATGATGTCCCTATCCTAATCCCTGGAGCCCATGAATACGTGACTTTTTTTTTTTTTTTTTTTGAGACAAGGTCTCACTCTGTCACCTAGGCTGGAGTGCAGTGGTGTGATCTGGGCTCACTGTAACCTCTGCTACCCAAGGTTAAGCAATCCTCCCACCTCAGCCTCCTAAGGAGCTGGGACCAGAGGCATACACCACCATGCCTTGCTATTTTTTTGTACTTTTAGTAGAGATGGTGTCTTGCCATGTTGCCCAGGCTGGTCTGAACTCCTGAGCTCAAGCGAACTGCCTGCCTTGGCCTCCCAAAGTGCTGGGATTACAGGTGTGAGCCACTGCTCCTGGCCAGTATGTGACTTTCCACGGCAAAAGGGACTCTGCCAATGAGGTTAAGCTAAGGATCCTGAGATGAGGAGAGGATCCTGGGTATCTGGGTGGGTCCAATGGAATCACATGGGTCTTTCCTTATAAGAGCAAGGCAGGAGGTCAGAGCAAGGAGGAGATGAGATGACAAGCAAGAGGTTGAAGGAGGGGTCATGAGCCAAGGAATGTGGGTGGCCTCTAGAAGCTGAAAAAGGCAAGGAACAGTTTCCCCCGTGGAGCCTCCACAGAAGTCGGCCCTGCTAACACTTCGGGTTTTGCTCCTTAACACTCGTTTCAGATTTCTGACTTCTAGAACTGTATGAGTCCATTCTCACACTGTGATAAAGACACTACCTGAGACTGGGTAATGTATAAACAAAAGAAGTTTAACTGACTCACAGTTCCGCATGGCTGGGGAGGCCTCAGGAAACTTATTAGGTCGGTGTAAAAGTAATTGCGGTTTTTGCCATTACTTTTAGTTGCAAAACTGCAATTACTTTTGCACCAACCTAATACAGTCATGGTGGAAGCAGGGCATCTTCTTCACAGGGTGGCAGGAGAGACGAGAGAGAATGAGAGAGACAGAGAGAGACAGCAGGGGAAACTGCCACTCAAAAACCATCAGATCTCATGACAACCCCCTCACTCTCATGAGAAAAGCATAAGGCAAGCCACCCCCAAGATCCAATCACCTCCCACCAGGTCCCTCTCTTGACACGTGGGGATTACAATTCGAGATGAGATTTGGGTGGGGACACAGAGCCAAACCATATCGATAGAGTAAGCTATCTGTGGAGATATCTGTGGCCTTTCATCTGTGGCCTAGGAACAAAAGGAAAGACAGTTTCTTGCATGACTCAGCTTAGTTAAGCTTTCAGCTTAATTTTTTATTTTTTATTTTTTTATTTTTTATTTTGGAGGCAAGGTCTTGCTCTGTTGCTCAGCCTGGAGTGGGGTGGTACGATCATAGTTCACTGCAGCCTCAAACTCCTGGGCTCTGGCAATCCTCCCACCTCAGCCTCTTGAGTAGCTGAGACTATAGGCCTGTGCTACCACAGCCAGCTAATTTTTAAAATTATTTGTAGAGATGTGGTCTCACTATGTTGCCTCAGGCTGATCTTGAACTCCTGAGCTCAAGTGATCCTCCTGCCTTGGCTCCCCAAAGTGCTGGGATTATAGACATGAGCCACAGTGCCCAACCACAGCTTAAGTTTTTCCTTTTGGCACAGTGAATTGGGGTCGTGAGATTTCATTTTCCTTTCACAGAGATATGGTTTGGCTCTGTGTCCTCAACCAAATCTCATCTCAAATTGTAATCCCCTCTTGTTGTGGGAGGAGCCTGGTGAGAGGTGATTGATGGGAGTGTACTTCTCCCTTGCTGTTCTGGTGATAGTGAGGGAGTTCTCATGAGATCTGGTTGTTTAAAAATGTGTAGCACTTCCTGCTTTGCTCTGTCTCTCTCCTGCTCTGCCATCGTAAAGATGTGCTTGCTTCCCCTTCACCTTCCACCACGATTGTAAGTTTCCTGAGGCCTCTCAGTCATGCTTCCTCTTAAGCCTTTGGAACTGTGAGCCAATTAAACCTCTTTTCTTCATCAATTACCCAGTCTCAGGTAGTTCTTTATAGCATGTGAAAATGGACTAATATACACAGAGACAAGCATGGAACAAATTCTCCCTCACAGATCCCAGAAGGAACCAGCACTGCTGCTACTGTGAATTCACACTTCCAGCCTCCAGCACCATGAGACCATCAATTTCAGTGAAGCCACCCAGCCAATGGTATTTTGTTACAGCAACCCTAGCAAACAAACACAGCCTGCTTCACTCTTCAGAAAACCATTCACTCCTGACCCTGTTCGTGGTCAGTCCACTACTGAGACACAAGCTCAAGTGGGGGAGAAACTACCTATCTTTTTTCACCCCTTCAGCCCTCCTGCCTGTTGCAGAGAAAGTTCTCCAACAGATACTTACAGAATGAGTATAGGCATCAGAGTGACTATGGTCTCCCACCTACATGGCCGCGTTCCTCATCTCTCTAAGGATCTTCTTCTTGTTTTCCCTGACGTTCATCTTGGCTAATGCCAAGAGTGGCATCACCACATCTAGAGTGTAGGTGTCAGCGAGCTTGAATGTGTCGTATGTGTCACTCCATGCCTCAATATCATCTGAAGCATAACCAAACCAATAAAGAAAATGCATCGTGAGTTTGGACAATTAATTCTGCAGATTTTGTCTGTTTACATCAGGGCTTGTCAAACTACAGTTGTAGACCAAATCCAGTCAGCCCACCACTTTGGTTTTATAAATAAAGTTTTACTGACACATGAGGTTATGGATTTATCTATATTTTTATGATCCATGCCCCTTCCAGTCTTTTGAGACAGAGTCTCACTCTTGTCTCCCAGGTTGGAATGCAATGGCACTATCTTGGGTCACTGTAACCTCCATCTCCTAGGTTCAAGTAATTCTCCTGCCTTAGCCTCCCAAGTAGCTAGGATTACGGGCATGCATCACCACACCTGGAGAATTTTTTGTATTTTTTAGTAGAGATGGGGTTTCACCGTGTTGGCCAAGCTGGCCTTGCACTCTTGACCTCAGGTGATCTGCCCCTGCTTGGCCTCCCAAAGTGCTGGGATTACAGGTGTGAGCTACCGCGCCTGGCCCCCCACTTCCTGTCTTCTTTACTACTCCAGCCTGCCTCTCCTGGAACTACGGCTGATGCAGCATAGGTAACCAATAAGTGTTTGTTAAATGAAGGAAGAAAACAGACACAATTTATCCCTAATGGGAGTCTCATCGCAGGAGACATGATTGACAAGCTAAAAGGAGTCCACTGTGGGAAGTGGTACAATCAGGCCCTGGAGTACCACCTATCCTGGATTCTAGGCCTTCCAGGCAGCTGCTCACCTGAGACTGGATGAGGAATGTGGGATGTCCAGGTGGAAGGCGTTGGATATTCAGGTAGGACAAGAATGCCGCAGAGAGGCAGCAACATGCAGAGGCATGCAAGACCGAGGGAGGCAGCCTGGCATCCTCCAGGCCCGAGGGTGGACAGGATGACTCACTGGACCATCAGATGTTGGAGCATAACGAGATGTCCCCCAGGGCACAGCACAGATCCATTCAGCCTGGCCTGGTGTTGATATGGTTTGGCTGTGTCCCCACCCAAATCTCATCTTGAATTGTAGTTCCCATAATCCCCAAGTGCCGTGGGAGGTAATTGAAGCATGGAAGTGGTTACCTTCATGCTGTTCTCGTGACAGTGAGCGAGTTCTCACGAGATTTGATGGTATGTATTAATTTATTTGTTTGAGAAGGAGTCTCGCTCTGTTGCCAGGCTGGAGTGCAGTAGCGTGATCCCGGCTCACTGCAACCTCTTCCTCCCAGGTTCAAGTGATTCTCCTGCCTCAGTCTCCTGAGTAGCTGGGATTACAGACACGCGCCACCATGCCCAGCAATTTTTTTTTTTTTTTGTATTTTCAGTAGAGACAGGGTTTCAATGTGTTAGCCAGGATGGTCTCGATCTCCTGACCTTGTGATCCACCTGCCTCGGCCTCTCAAAGTGCTGGGATTACAGGTGTGAGCCACCACGCCCAAATGATCTGATGGTTTTATAAGCATCTGGCAGTTCCCCTGCTGGCACTCACTTCTCCTTCCTGCCGCCTTGTGAAGAAGGTGCCTTGCTTCCCCTTCGCTTTCCACCATGATTGTAAGTTTCCTGAGGCCTCTCCAGCCATGCTGAACTGTGAGTCAATTAAACCTTCCTTTGTAAATTACCCAGTCTCAGGTATGTCTTTATTAGCAGTGTGAGAACAGACTAACATAGGTGGCTTCTCAACCTGCTTCTCCCCTGCACCTACCTCCACAGGCATCCATGTTGAACAGGGGAAAATGCATCACCACTGGTCCGGTTTCTCCTTTCAGGATGTAGCAGCTGGCGGGGGCCTTGGACCACAAATCCAGCTTAGCCTCTTCTACATGGGGAAAGGGGATCTTGTGGCGGCGGCAATAGTCAGTGGTAGCCCGGATGGTCTGAGAAGGAGGCAATAAGAAACTGTTGCAAGACCTCTCCCAGAAGACCTCCGGGGCCTGGAGACCTGACAGGACCTCAGCTAACAGTCCAGACACACGACAGAGCAGGGCTCAGCTTGGACAGGGACAACATCTTCTGCAAGGGAAAGAGTGAGCCTCTGCCATCACCCGCACGCCGAGTCCACCTGGAGACAATATTTGCGAGGTTAGAGAGTAACCTTTTGGGCTGGGGGCTGTGGGACTCAGAGGACAAGGAAAATGGTGCCTAGATGAGGCTTTGAATCCCAGCTCTGCCACAGAAAGATGTTGGAGACCTCATCTCTACAATAATTTTTTTTTTTCAATTAGCCAGGCATAGGGGCATGCACGGGTAGCCCTAGCTACTCAGGAAGCTGAGATGGGAAGACCATTTGAGCCCAGGGGTCCAAAGAGATGTGTGGTATGGGTACATCTCACCACCTCTGCAAAGGAGCTCTGTAATATCCACCTCACAGGGGTATTTGGAAGATAAATGAGATATTCTCCATCATCACTGTGTAACAGAAATATAATGTCACCGTGAAGGTACTTTTCTTTTGTTTTCTTATTTTTTAGATGGAGTTTCACTCTTGTTGCCCAGGCTGGAGTGCAATGGCACGATCTCGGCTCACCGCAACCTCTGCCTCCCGGGTTCGAGCGATTTTCCTGCCTCAGCCTCCTGAGTAGCTGGGTTTACAGACATGTGCCACCATGCCCAGTTAATTTTGTATTTTTGGTAAAGACGGGGTTTCTCCATGTTGGTCAGGCTGG
>NW_012100321.1:2128780-2130322 GCF_000951045.1 Mandrillus leucophaeus
GAGCTTGCAGTGAGCTGAGATCCGGCCACTGCACTCCAGCCTGGGCGACAGAGCGAGACTCCGTCTCAAATAAAAAAAAAAAAAACAACAAAAAACATATCTCAGTCTCTGTGTCTTAGAAAGGCATCCGTTAAGTTCTGCAAGTTAACTGACAAAACTAAGCAAGGAGAATAAAGATAAATGTGGGCCAGGCGTGGTGGCTCACATCTGCAATCCCAGCACTTTGGGAGGCTGAGGCGGGCAGATCACCTGAGGTCAGGAGCTTGAGACCAACCTGGCCAATGCGGTGAAACCCTGTCTCTATTAAAAATACAAAAATTAGCCAGGCATGGTAGCGGGCGCCTGTAATACCAGCTACTCGGGAGGCTGAGACAGGACAATCTCTTGAACCCGGGAGGCAGAGGTTGCAGTGAGCCCAGATAGCGCCATTGCACTCCAGCCTGGGCAACAAGAGTGAGACTCTGTCTCAAAAAAAAAACAAAAAAAAAACCAAAAAAGATAGGCTGGGCATGGTGGCTCATGGCTCATGCCTGTAATCCCAGCACTTTGGGAGGCTGAGGTGGGCAGATCACGAGGTCAAGAGATCGAGACCATCCTGGCTAACACAGTGAAACCCCATCCCTACTAAAATTGCAAAAAATTAGCCAAGCATGGTGGCAGGCACCTGCAGTCCCAGCTACTCAGGAGGCTGAGACAGGAGAATCACTTGAACATGGGAGGCAGAGATTGCAGTGAGCCCAGATAGCGCCATTGCACTCCAGCCTGGGTGATAAGAACGAGCCTCTGTCTCAAAAAAAAGATAAATGTATAAGTGTTTTTCCAGGAACAGAAAACCAAATACTGCATGTTCTCACTTCTAAGTGGGAGCTGAATGATGAGAACACATGGACACACAGAGGGGAACAACACACACTGGAGCGCAGCGCTGGCTGGAGGGTGGGAGGAGGGAGAGGATCAGGAGCTATAACTAATGGGTACTAGGCTTAATACCTGGATGATGAAATAATCGGTACAACAAATCCCCAGGACACAAGTTTACCTTCGGAACAATCCTGTACTTGAATCCCTGAACTTAAAAGTTAAAAAAAGATCAGTGTGTGTTTTGCACACAAATGCAGACTTTGCATAACCACGTGACTTCATAGTTGCGATCTCAAGAAAAAGGGCATTTCTCCTTTATCTTGTTCTTGCAGCTAACAAAAGAATACTTTACATTTCTAAGCTTCTGAAGTGTTAGAGGAAGAGATGGCCCAGTAAAGATGTCAGAGGAATGTCTTATCCTTTTAGCATGTGGTTATTTTTCCTTATGTACTCAAAAGTGACTTCTTTGTTCAGAGGACTGGTGTTACAACTAGAAACCACTTATTAGCAAAAGGAGATGCAGTCTCAACAAGTGTTTCTTCTTCTTCTTCTTCTTCCTTGTGCTTCTTCTTCTTCCTCTTCTTCTTCCTCTTCCTCTTCTTTCTCTTCTTCTTCTTCCTCTTCTTCCTCTTCCTCTTCCTCCTCTTCCTCTTCCTCTTCTTCCTCTTCCTCTTCTTCTTC
>NW_012100321.1:2130422-2135685 GCF_000951045.1 Mandrillus leucophaeus
TCCTCTTCTTCTTCTTCCTCTTCTTCTTCTTCCTCTTCTTCTTCTTTCTCTTCTTCTTCTTCTTCTTCCTCTTCTTCTTCTTCCTCTTCTTCTTCCTCTTCCTCTTCTTCTTCTTCTTTTATTTTTTTGACAGAGTCTCACTCTGTTGCCCAGGCTGGCACAATCTTGGCTCACTGCAACCTCTGCCTCCCAGGTTCAAGTGATCCTCCTGCCTCAGAACCCCAGTAGCTGGGATTACAGGCACGTGCCGCCATGCCTGGCTAATTTTTGTATTTTTAGTTTAGTTGTATCTAGGGTTTCACCATGTTGGCCAGGCTGGTCTCGAACTCCTGACCTCAGGTGATCCACTCGCTTCTGCCTCCCAAAGTGCTGGGATTACAGGTATGAGCCACTGCACCCGGCCTCTTCTTCTTATTTTATATTGAGTTGAATATTTGACTCTAACACTTTCCTACATATACTTATCTTTAGAGACAGGATCTTGCTGTGTCACCCAGGCTGGAGTGCAGTGGTGCAATCATGGCTTACTGCGGTCTCAAGCTCCTAGGCCCAGGGGATCCCATCTCAACCTCCTAAGTAGCTGGGACTACAGGCGTGAGCCACCATGCCCATCTAACTAAAAAAAAAAATTTTGGGCCGGATGTGGTGGCTCACGACTGTAATCCCAGCACTTTCGGAGGCTGAGGCGGGTGGATCACCTGTGGTCAGGAGTTCAAGACCAGCCTGACCAACATGGAGAAACCCCATCTCTACTAAAAATACAAAAATTAGCCGGGCATGGTGGTACATGCCTGTAATCCCAGCAACTCATGAGGCTGAGGCAGGAGAATCACTTGAACCCGGGAGGCGGAGGTTGCAGTGAGCCGAGATCTCTCCATTGCACTCCAGCCTGGGCAACAAGAGCAAAACTCTGTCTCAAAAGAAAAAAAAAAAATTTGTGTAGAGGTGGGGTCTTGCTATGTTGCCCAGGCTGGTCTCAAATTGCTGATCTCAAGTGATCCTCCCACTTTGGCCTCCCAAAGCACTGAGATTACAGGAGTGAGCCACCATACCCAGTCACTTTTCTACACATAAAACAGAAATATCATGAAGGTGCTTCATAATTGTATTACAGAGGAATTTACTCTCATAAGTACCTTTTAAAGATTTGACATTCGGCTGGGCATCGTGGCTCACGCCTATAATCCCAGCACATTGGGAGGCTGAGGTGGGCGGATCACCTGAGGTCAGGAGTTCGAGACCATCCTGGACAACATGGTGAAACCCCGTCTCTACTAAAAAAACAAAAATTAGCCATGCACGGTGGCGCACGCCTGTAATCCCAGCTACTCGGGAGGCTGAGGCAAGAGAATCACTTGAACCCAGGAGGCGGAGGTTGCAGTGAGCCAAGATCACATCTCAAAAACAAACAAACAAAAAAGATTTGACATTCAACTATAGCATCTACATGTTGGTTAGTTTTCTTACAAGCCCCATCATGAAAATAATTAAAGATGAATTTGAGAAAAATGAAAAAAACTTAGATGATCAGGTTCTGTTAAATTGTTACAGATATATCTTGCTTAAATTTCTGTTTATTAATTTGTAACCACCCAATTACATTAAGCACATTTGAAGGAAAAAGTTTTATCTCATGCAATATGTCAAAAGTATGATTGCCTCGATGTGTAATCAATTGTGATGGTGAATATTAGGTGTCGACTTGATTGGATTGAAGGGTGCCTAGAAAGCTGGTATTGTTTCCGGGTGTGTCTGTGAGGGTGCTGTCAGAGGAGATGAGCATTTGAGTCGGTGGACTGGGAGACAGGGACCCAGCCTCAGTGTGGGTGGGCACCCTCCAGTTGGCTGCCAGTGTGACTAGAACAAAGCAGGCGGAAGAAGGTGGGAGAAGCTGGCTTGCTGGGTCCTCTGGCTTTCATCTTTCTCCCGTGCTGGATGTTTCCTGCCCTTGAACATCACATTCCAGGTTTTTTGGCCTTTGAACTCTTAGATTTACACCAGAGGCTCGCCAGGGACTCTAGGGCCTTTGGCTACAGACGAAGGCTGCACCGTGGGCTTCCCTACTTTTTTTCTTTTTTTTGAGATGGAGTTTTGCTCTTGTTGCCCAGCTTGGAGTGCAATGGCGCAATCTTGGTTCACTGCAATCTCCGTCTCCCGGGTTCAAGTGATTCTCCTGCCTCAGCCTCCCAAGTAGCTGGGATTACAGGCATGAGCCACTGCGCCCGGCTGGGCTTCCCTACTTTCCAGGCTTTCAGACTCGGACTGAGGCACTATTGGTTTGTTTCTTCCTCAGCTTGCAGACGGCCTATTGTAGGGCTCCACCTTGTGATCATGAAACTCCCTTTCATCTAGACGTAGGTCCTATTGGTTCTGTCCCTCTGGAGAAACCTGCCTAGTACATCAATATACCAATCATGAATAAGGTCTTCTACATGCGTTTTCCATATGCGGTCATTAACATCTGAGGTGTATTTTATCCTCACAGCACACCTCATCTTGGGGCAGGCACATCTCAAGTACTCAAATGCCACATGTGGCCGGCAACCACAGTACTGGACAGCGTAGGTCTCCGAAGTCATCTTTGATGGAAGTTTAACAAATGCTGCTGTTTTTCTTACCATTACTCTTGCTATTCTCATCATCACCAGATACGCACTGTTGTTCATCCTGAACACCAGCTATGGACCAGGCATGGTGCAGAGGCTCTGCAGATCTCCTGTGAGCCAGATGATACGATTCCCATTTTCAGGATGAGAAAACTGAGGCTCAGAGGTTAAGCCTATCACTTGGGGTCATGCAGCAGAGATTTGGCAGAAAAGGACTCCCAAGACCTTGATAGTTCCACCTTTATCATATTGTCTTGGGATCTTTATTTCAGCAGAAATCCTAAGACCAGAAAGCCTGGGTATTCCAAGGCCCAGGGTCTCAAAAGATGGTGACAAGTGGGTTTTGGCTCATGGCATGGGGAGGAGGATGGACGTTCCTAATTCATATTATAGAATGTAAACTGATAGATGGGTGTGAATATAAGTATATATATTACACATAAATATAATAGATGATATGTTTTACCATGATTATTTTATATATACTACTATGTATTGATATATATCATGTAATAGTTACATATTATGTACATGTATATTGTATGTGTATATATTTTTAAAGAAAATAGCTGGGCAGGGTGGCTTGTGCCTGTAATCCTAGCCTTGGGTGGTAGGAGAATTGCTTGAGGCCAGGAGTTCAAGACCAGCCTGGGCAACATAGCAAGACCCTGTCTCTAAAACAATTTAGAAAACCAGCCTGGCGTGGTGGTGTGTGCCTGCGGTGCCAGCTACTTGGGAGGGTGAGGTGGGAGGATCGCTTGAGCCCAGGAGGTTGAGGCTGCAGTGAGCTATGATCACACCACTGCACTCCAGCCTGGGCGATAGGGTGAGACCCAGTCTCCAAAGGAGGGCAGGGCAGGGCAGGGCAGAGAAGGAGAGGGGAGGGGAGGAGAGGAAAGAAGAGGAAGAAAATGTTTATAAACCCCACAGTAAATGGCAGGCACTGTGCTAAACACTTCACATGTATTAACAAGTATTAATTTAAACCACAGAACAACTCCTGGGGGAGCCATTGTTAGCCCAGTTTTACAGCTGAGGAAACCAAGAGGCACAGAAGTTACGTACATTGGATCAGGCCACACAGCTGGTAAGTGGCAGACTCAGAATATGAAGGCAGGGATAACGGATCCTAGTGGTCACGGTGAAGGTGCAATGTATGCTAAGGACGAATATACTGGCGTATGTTCTCACTCAGCAAACATTTATCGAGGGCCACTATCTGCCCAGGAAGCCCAGATGAGCAGGAAGACACGCCCTCGGGGCTGGAGACATGCACGCCTGGGGAAGGAGGTGCACAGGTGAGGAGGTAGACTGTCGCAGGTCAAACTGGTATGAATGGGCAGGCAAGGCGCAGAAGTGGGGAGCGTCATCTGCCAGGAAGAGGGGCCCGGGAAGGTCTGGGATGGCTTTGGATCAAAAGCTAGTTGGATGTGGCCGACTGCGGGTGCTTCGGGAGCAATGGGTGAGTTGATTTGGCTCTCAGGACTTCCCAGCCAGCACCTCCCCACCGCCCACTTTCCACTTTCCGCGTCCTCAGTTCCTCCTCAAAGTCAGTTTCACTGCAGCCCACCTCCCACCCAGGACCGGCCCCAAGGCCCTTCTCGATTACCTGGAAAGGATCTCCGGCACTGAAGTCGAAGGAGAGGATGAGGTGAACCTCCCGTGTCGGGGGCAGCACAAGTGGGAAGGGAGTGTTGATGGCTAAACCAGCATCCACCAGGTGGAGGTGCCTCCGGCTACTCATTGTCTTGTCCCGGATGCCACCTGCGGTGCCCAGGAAGAAAGAGGATCAGCTGCTTCCAGGGACTGAAAGCAAGACTTGTAAATGGAAGGCAGGGAGGGGGATGGGAAGATGATTATTGTCAGTGTAGACAGCAGTCGTGAGGTTGCCCACTAGGAGCTGACTTCTGTCTCTTCCCAGATTCATATGTTGAAGCCCTGATTCATATGTTGAGGCGTGGTGCCTCACGCCTATAATCCCAGCACTTTGGGAGGCTGAGGCGGGCGGATCACTTGAGGTCAGGAGTTCAAGATCAGCCTGGCCAACACGGTGAAACCCTGTCTCTACTAAAAATACCAAGATTAGCTGGGCGTGGCGGCGTGTGCCTGTAATCCCAGCTACTCGGGAGGCTGAGGCAGAAGGATCACTTGAACCCATGAGGCGGAGGTTGTACGGAGCTGAGATCACGCCACTGCACTCCAGCCTGGGTGACAGAGCGAGACTCCATCTCCAAATAAATAATTCAAACACATGTTAAAGCCCTTACACCCAGTACCTTAGAATGTGACTGTATTTGGAGACAGGGTCTTTAAAGAAGTAATTCATGGGGTTTTTGGCGTGAAGTTCCAAACAAAGCTGCCTTCTCAGCAGCAATATGTGAGAATGTTGTTAACCCAGTATTTCTGAGACAGGTCTCGGTCAGTGTAGAAAGTTTATTTTGCCAAGGTTAAGGACGCAAGCCCGTGACGCAGTCTCAGGAGGTCATGATGACATGTGCCCAAGGCGGTTGGGGCACAGCTTGGTTTAGACATTTTAGGGAGACCTGAGACGTCAATATATGCAAGATGAACACTGGTTCGGTCTGGAAAGGTGGGACAACTCAAAGCAGTGGGGGGGCTTCCAGGTCACAGGTAGATAGGAAGTAAATGGTTGCATT
>NW_012100321.1:2137630-2138910 GCF_000951045.1 Mandrillus leucophaeus
ACAAAACACAATTACTATATTTTGCAAGAACTTATATTATTATTTTTAAAGCAAAATTAGGAATGCTTCTGTTCTCAAGATATCAGGATATCAGGACATTCCTGGGTCTGAGTCTATTTAGTAAACATTATTAATCTGTTCCCTTAACCATAAACACCTAGGGGCTAGGAATGCCTAACTTCCTGGGGATATAGCCCAGCAAGGCTGAGCCTCATTTTTCCTAGCCCTCATTCAAGATGGAGTCACTCTGGTTCAAATGCCTCTCACACATCTGCATAACAAAACTTTGAAACATTCCAATAGAATGATAGTGCTCTTCTAAGAAGAGGGGATTAGAACATAGATACACCTGAAGCAAAGACCATGCAAGGATGCAGGGAGAAGGCGCTGTCTGCAAGCTGCCGAGAGAGGCCTCAGAAGGCACCCACCCCACAGACACCTTGATTTTGGACTTCCAGCCTTGAGAATGGTGAGAAAATAAATGTCTGTTGTTTAAGTCACCCAGTCTGTGGGACTGTGTCACAGCAGCCCGAGCAGACTAGGATAGTACCGCTGGGAATGGTTCCTCTTGTCAATGAAAAGAGTCAAACTCTGGAAAATATTTGAAGAGGTTTATTCTGAGCCAAATGTGAGTGACCAATGGCCCATGATGCAGTCCTCAGGAGATCCTGAGAATGTGTGGCCAAGGTGGTCGGGACACAGCCTAGGTTTATACATTTTAGGGAGACATGAGACATCAATCAAATACATCTAAGATATACCTTGGTTCGGTCCAGAAAGATGAGACAACTTGAAGTGGTGGAGGGGTGGAGGTGAGGGGTGAGGAGGGGTGGGGGTGCTTCCAGGTTATAGGTAGATTTAAAATTTTCTGATTGACGGCTGGGCACAGTGGCTAACACCTGTACACCTACAATCCCAGCACTTTGGGAGGCCAAGGTGGGTGGATCATCTGAGGTTAGGAGTTCGAGACCAGCCTGGCCAATGTGGTGAAATCCCATCTCCACTAAAAATACAAAAATTAGCTGAGCATAGTGATAGGTGCCTGTAATCCCAGCTACTCAGGAGGCTGAGGCAGGAGAATCGCTTGAACCCAGGAGGTGGAGGTTGCAGTGAGCCAAGATAGTGCCACTATACTGCAGCCTGGGTGACAGAGCGAAACTCCATCACTAAATAAATAAATAAATAAATAAATAAATGGAAAATAAAAATATATGATTGGCTATTGGTTTAAAGAGTTATTAGCAATAGAAAGGAATGTCTGGGTTATGACAAGGGGTTGT
>NW_012100321.1:2139242-2139655 GCF_000951045.1 Mandrillus leucophaeus
TCAGCAAACTATCGCAAGAACAGAAAACCAAACACCGCACGTTCTCACTCCTAGGTGGGAATTGAACAATGAGATCACTTGGACACAGGAAGGGGAACATCACACACTGGGGCCTATTGTGGGGTAGGGGAAAGGGGAAGGGATAGCATTAGGAGATATACCTAATGTAAATGACGGGTTAATGGGTGCAGCACACCAACATGGCACATGTATTCATATGTAACAAACCTGCACATTGTGCACAGGTACCCTAGAACATAAAGTAAAATAAAAAAATTAAAATAAAAAATAAAAATCTAAAAAATAAAAAAAAATTTTAAAAAAGAGTGTCATTCAGGATAACTGAGGTCATGAGAGTGGGATCCTAATTCAATAGGACTGGGGTCTTCATGAGAAGAGGAAGAGCACCAGGC
>NW_012100321.1:2142635-2144983 GCF_000951045.1 Mandrillus leucophaeus
TGAGAGGAGAGGTCCATTCAGATGGTTGGGTGGTGCGGGGCTTAGAATTTTATTTTTGGTTTACACTCTCATATATTGCTACTGAGAAAGCAACTTCATCCACGCCCTTCAGAGAGAAATTTGATGCTAAAACACTCATCGCCATGATCCAGTGACTCGACGCTTGAAAGTGTATTCCGAGGCCATAAGACCTGGCAGCTGTGTGGCATGGTGCTCAGACACAGCTCAAGTCCTGTGTTCCTGGCAGGAAGCACCCCGGGAGAGGTGAGCAGGACTGACATCCAGCCAGGGTTCCCTTCCCAGGCCACACACAGCCCTGGCCAAGGGGGCACATTTTAGAATTCACCGCTCTGGGAGATGCACCTTTTCCCGAGTTGCACAAGGGCAACAGGCCCACAAACATAAAGATGTTCACTATAGTCTTGTAACAAAAGAGTGGGGAAGGCTAGGTGTGGGGTGGCTCACACCTGTAATCCCAGCACTTTGGGAGGCCGAGGTTGGAGGCTGGCTTGAGCCCAGGAGTTCAAGATCAGTCTGGGCAACATAGAGAGACCTCATCTCTATGGAAAATAAAAACAAAAATTAGCCGGGCATGATGCTGTGTGCCTGTGTTCCCAGCTACTCGGGAGGCTGAAATGGGAGGACTGCTTGAGCTGGGAAGGCCGAGGCTGCAGTGAGCCATGATTGCACCACTGCATTCCCAACCTGGGAAACAGAGCAAGACACACACACACGAGTGATCTCCACCAGCCACGAACATTGCAGCTTATGGAGGCTATTAAATGGCCTTAGTGTGAGTTCCCAGGAGCCTGACATCAATTCCGCCCGAATGACAGGGTCAGCCCCATGAAGGGAAAACCCATACAAGTGTTTCTTTTTGTTTGTTTGTTTTAAGATAGTGTCTCTCTCTGTCACTCAGGCTGGTGTGCAGTGGGATGATCTCGGCTCACTGCAACCTCCGCCTCCCGGATTCAGACGACTCTCCTGCCTCAGCCTCCCGAGTAGCTGGGACTACAGGCACCCGCCACCATGTCCGGCTAATTTTTGTATTTTTAGTAGAGTCAGGGTTTTACCATGTTGGCCAAGCTGGTCTTGAACTCCTGACCCCAAGTGATCCGCCCACCTCGGCCTCCCAAACTGCTGGGATTACAGGCGTGACCCACTGCGCTGGCTCATAGAAGTGTTTTTTTTTAAGACCAGGTCCTAGGACTAGCTGACAAGAAATTAGAGTTTTTTGCATTTTTGCAAAACCAGAGAAAACCATCAGTGAGGCGCTTCACGATGACTGGGACTCGCAGCGAGGCCACACATTTTTCAGTCTGGACCACACCACCGAGCGAAGGTTCCCCTAATCAGACCCCTGGGCATGTTGACACCAGCCCCGCTCCAAAGCTCTGGTGAAGGACCAGCCTGGGATTGTTTCAGGCCCCACCCCTTCCCCTACTCCAGCCCATTCACATGCACGGACAGACCAGGGCGGTGGGAGGAGGGTCTTCTCACCGTGTTTGTACAGGAAGTTGTGAGTGGTTCCCCATTCCCACTTTGAAGCGCAAATGCCTGTTTTTCTCACAAAATCCAAAAAGTCACTGACTGAGCCTAGAGAAAGAAGCCGAGACAGCCAAGGTGAGTACAGGAGACTGAGTAGTTTCTGCCCCCACCAAAGTCATACGTGGAAGCCCTCATCCCCCACGGGGTTATATTTGGAGACAGGGCCTTTAAAGAGGTCATTCTGGGCCGGGGGCGGTGGCTCATGCCAGGAATCCCAGTGCTTTGGGAGGCCGAGATGGACAGATCACAATGTCAAGAGATTAAGACCATCCTGGCGGACATGGTGAAACCCCGTCTCTACTAAAAACACAAAAATGAGCTGGGCGTGGTGGTGGGCGCCTTGTAGTCCCAGCTACTTGGGAGGCTGAGGCAGGAGAATCACTTGAACCTGGGAGGTGGAGGCTGAAGTGAGCTGAGATCGTGCCACTGCACTCCAGCCTGATGACAGAGCGAGACTCCGTCCTATCATCACTCATCATCACTCGCCATCAGAGAAATGCAAATCAAAACCACAATGAGATACCATCTCACACCAGTTAGAATGGCAATCACTAAAAAGTCAGGAAACAACAGGTGGAGAAACAGGAACACTTTTACACTGTTGGTGGGACTGTAAACTACTTCAACCATTGTGGAAGACAGTGTGGTGATTCCTCAAGGATCTAGATCCAGAAATACCATTTGACCCAGCCATCCCATTGCTGGGGATATACCCAAAGGATTATAAATCATGCTGCTATAAAGACACATGCACACGTATGTTTATTGCAGCACTATTCACAATAGCAAAGACTTGGAAC
>NW_012100321.1:2147094-2168408 GCF_000951045.1 Mandrillus leucophaeus
CTAATTTTTGTATTTGTAATAGAGAAGGGGTTTTGCTATGTTGGCCGGGCTGGTCTCGAACTCCTGACCTCAGGTGATCCACCTACCTTGGCCTCCCAAAGTGCTAGGATTATGAGCATGAGCCACTGCACCGGGCCCCCGAGCAAGTTACTTAACATCTCTGTTCTCATCTGTAAAACCAGGAAGACAGTAATGCCTATCCCTTGTAGTTTTATGAGGAATAAATAAGAGTCTGCCTATAGCACTTAGGATGTTGGGAGGATGGTTTAACATGTCATCCAGGCTAGGCCACAGTAACCAGTTATTTAATCAAATGCTAGCCTAGGTGTGGCTGTGAAGGTATTTTGTAGATGTGGTTGACGGCTACAATTAGTTGACTTCAAGAAGATTATTCTCAGTGATGTGGGTGGGCCTCATCTACTCAGTTGAAAGCTTTAAGGGCAAAACAGTTTGTAGAGAAGAAATTCTGCCCCCAGACTGGAGCATCAAATCCTGTCTCAGGAACGCATTACCATGCCCAGCTAATTTTTTACAAAAACTTTTTGTAGAGATGGGGTCTTGCTATGTTGCCCAAGCTGGTCTTGAATTCCTGGGGTCAAGTGATCTTCCTGCCTCAGCCTCCCAAAGTGCTGGGATTACAGGTGCAAGCCACTGCACCCAGCCCTCTCCATAGAAATTAGCCCAGTCGGGGATGAACTTACCTGTCTATTCTCCATCTCGTCCTCTAGACTGTGAGTCCTCCAGGCAGGCACCTGGTCTGTCATTTCCCCTGTGTCACCCCTACCCCCAGCCTGCTATTAGGAGAGTTATTATTTCATGCTAATGACTCAAGACATCCTAAATGGATGGATGGCTGGGTGGATGGATAGAGGGTGGGCGTATCAGTCCATTCTTGCATTGCTATAAAGAAGTACCCAAGGTTGGATAATTTATAAAGAAAAGAGGTTTAATTGGCTCACAGCTCTGGATGCTGTATAGGAAGCATGGTGCTGGCATCTGCTTCTGGTGGGGCCTCAGGAAGCTTCCAATCATGATGGAAGGTGAAGGGAGAGCAGGTACATCACTTGTCGGGAAGAGGAGAAGAGAGCGAGGGGGACGGTGCCACACACTTCTAAACAACTGTATCTCACATAAACTCAGAGCAAGCACTCACTCATCACCAAGAGGATGACGCTAAGCCATTCAGGAGGGATCCGTCCCCCTGATCCAATCACCTCCCACCAGGCCCCACCTCCAACACTGGGGATTACGTTTCTTTTTCTTTTAATTTAATTTAATTTTAAGTTCTGGGATACATGTGCAGGACGTGCAGATTTGTTACACAGGTAAACGTGTGCCATGGTGGTTTGCTGCACCTATCAACCCATCACCTAGGTATTAAGCCCTGCATGCATTAGCTATTTATCCTGGTGCTCTTCTTCTTCCCACCCCTACCCAACAGGCCCCAGTGTGTGCTGTTCCCCTCCCTGTGTTCATGCGTTCTCATCATTCAGCTCCCACTTATAAGTAAGAACATGTGGTGTTTGGTTTTCTGTTCCTGCATTGGTTTGCTGAGGATAATGGCTTCCAGCTCCACCCACGTCCCTGCAAAGGACATGATCTTGTTCCTTTTTCTGGCTGCACAGTATTCCATGGTGTATATGTACCACATTTTCTTTATCCAGTCTATCATTGATGGGCATTTGGGTTGATTCCATGTCTTTGCTATTGTGAATAGTGCTGCAGTGAACATACACGTGCCTGTATCTTTCTAACAGAACGATTTCTATTCCTTTGGGCATATACCCAGTAATGGGATGGCTGGGTCAAATGGTATTTCTGGATCTAGATCCTTGAGGAATTGCCACACTGTCTTCTACAATGGTTGAACTAATTTACATTGGGGGATTACATTTCAACATGCGATTTGGAAGGGAGCAAGCATCCAAACTGTACCAGTGGGACATCTGGTCATGTCCCCTGTAGGACTGGCCCACAGGGGTGGGGAAGAGCAAGAGGAGAGAGAAGGTTGGTGGCACTTACTGTTGATGATACTTATCACACTAGGCACGGTACCTTTACTTTCAGGGTCCTCATCGGGCTGCTCCTGCTTTTCCAGGAAGGTCCTGGTCCAATTCTCGAGCATCTCAGTCAGCCAGTTGTAATTAGGCTCACCGCCTTCATCTACGTCAAGAAACCCAGGTGGTCTCAGATGCTGTCTAAGTACCCTGCCAAGAACACCACAGACCCTGTTACGCCTCACCTTCTGTAATGCCCTGCAGTTCCTCCCGAGGTGACCTCCTTCTCCAGGTGACCCTCTCTCCCCTTGCCTTCTGCTGACCTCCATGTTACCTTGCTCTCTCTGACTTTCTGGCCTCTTTATTCTAGCTCCTTCACCTCTGCCTCCACCTCTACTCATCTTTTACATGCTCATCTTATTCAGGGTTTGAGGCAAAGTCTTCTCCTCTTTATTTATTTATTTATTTGAGACAGAGTCTTGCTCTATTGCCCAGGCTGGAGTGCAATGGGGTAATCTCAGCTCACTGCAACCTCTGCCTCCCAGTTTCAAGCGAATCCCCTGGCTCAGCCTCTGGAGTATCTCGGACTATAGACGTGCACCACCACCAGGCACAGCTAATTTTTGTACTTGTAGTACAGACAGGGTTTCACCATTTTGGCCAGGCTGGTCTCGAACTCCTGACCTCAAGTGATCCACCCGCCTTGGCCTCCCAAAGTGCTGGGATTACAGGCATTGAGCTACCATGCCTGGTACCCCCCCTTTTATTTTTATCCATACTCATGAATTAGATGATGCTCAACTCTCTCTCTCTCACACACACACACTGATAATAGCTCTGCTCACATTTGCTGAGAACATCACCTGCCAGGCTTATCTTGGAGCATTTTGCATAAATTCTGCCCTTCAATCTTCACCACATTCCTTGGAGTGAGCTCTCTGAGGCTTCTTTTATAGGGGATTAATCCGAATCAAGAGGGCTCTACCCCATGCTCTCAACACCTCCCAAAGGCCCCATCTCTTAATACCATCACCTTGGGGTTGATATTTCTTTGTTGTTTTTGTTGTTGTTGAGACAGATTTTCACTCTGTCGCCCAGGCTGGAGTGCAGTGGCACAGTCACCAGCCTACCATCCCATAACGTTCGTTAGCCATTTGTAGGTTGGAGATAGATTCTCCTTCCAGACTTGTCTATAACCAGCATATGGTGAATGCTGATGTCAAAAAACAATATTAAAGCGTGTCATGTGGCAAGAAGTTGGCTCTCTGCAACCCAGAAGCGGGTTCCCAGGAATCCAACCCTACTGGTACTCTGATCTTGGACTTCCAGCCTCCAGAACTGAGAAATAAATCTCTGTTGTGGCTAAGCCAGCCAGCCTATGTATGGCACTTTGCTCTAGCAGCCTTCACAACTAAAACAGGGAGCGAGGCATGAAGTGGATGCAGGGCTGTGCTCAGGACCTACCTTCACTCCATACCTGACTGTTGGCCTGTGAAAAAGCAAGAGTACCCTGCTGTGTTCACCACAGTTGCATCTTCCACAAATGGAAGGGAGATCACCTTTGTCAGCCTCTGCTGTAGTTAGGCTGGGGCCATGTGACTGATCCTGGCCAACAGGAGGTGTGTGGAGCTGGTGCCCGCTACTTCCAGGCCTGGCTACAAAAGGCCGCCTGTGGCTCTCCAGCTCTCTCCTCTCATAGAACAGACAAGGAGACCTTGTGCCAAGAGGAGAAGCAATGAGATTCAAGCAGCTTGGCCCAGCGTGGTGGCTCATGCCTGTAATCCCAGCACTTTGGGAGGCCCAGGCAGGCAGATCACTTGAGGTCAGGAGTTCGAGAGCAGCCCGGGTAACATAGTGAAAACTCGTCTCTACTAAAAATACAAAAATTAGCCAGGTGTGATGGCAGGTGCCTGTAATCCCAGCTATTTGGGAGGTTGGGGCAGGAGAAAAGCTTGAACCTGGGAGGCAGAGGTTGCAGCGAGCCGAGATAGTGCCACTGCACTCCAGCCTGGGCAACAGAGCTAGACTCTGTCTTTAAAAAAAGAAAAAAAAAAACAAAAAACAAAAACAAAATCAGAAAAGAAAGAAAAAAGAGATGCAAGCAGCTTGGATGCCTAAGTCCCCACATGGAGCCAAGGTGCCCTGTAGGAACACTCAACCCATATTGCTTTTTGGGTGAGCAAAATACAAACCCTTTGTGTCTTAAGTCATAGCAATTTGTGGTTTCTTTGTGCAGTACAGTGTCTCCTGAACAAATATAGTCTCCTCCATAATATAATCTAACTTCTCCATACAGAATTCATCTGATACTTTGTTCTTATTCTCCATACTCCCACCATGGGTCAAGTCTGGCTCCTTCAAGACTCTCAGCCCATGTAGTTTTGGGAAGTATTTTTCCTCTCAATTTGCTAATTGCCTCAGGCTGTTCCCATTTTCTGCTTCTGACACTTGGATCCTAGGCATACCTAGGGTATATCTATGCACATGGTTACAGTGCATAGATATACCTTACATGCATATGGTTACAGTGTGTCAGTTTGAACTCTGATCCTGCTTCCACCTGGCTGCATGGCCTTGGGCACCTGTGAGAGTCCATGTTCCTCTCCATTCCCAAAGGAGCACTACATGAATCAGACACGTGCAGTTTTTAGGACAATGGCTGGCTTCAAGCCAGTGTGCAGTCTACACTATCATTAGGGATTCATGACAAAGTAGGATGCTTACCTTTCAGGGCAGGACGTTCCCTTTGCAAACTTTGTTGCAGCCTCAGTAACGGGGCTGCAAAAGAACAGAGGCAGGGGGGATGTTTAACTGTACAGTAAAGTCACCAGTTATAGAAAATACAGATTACCTGCAGGGACATCTCTTTAGTAGAAATGGCAGCCATGGGTTGCAGTCTGTTGATAAGGGCTCTGGAGAGCTAATTTTGTACCCGTCTTCCAACTCTGTGCTCAGTGACCTCGTGCTGGTAGCTTGAAATCTGCCATGATGTGATCAAGTGGGTTTCATACCAGTAATGCAAGGATGGCTTAACATACGCAAGTCAACAAATGCGATACATCACAGAAACAGAATTAAAAACAAAAATCATAGGAGATGCAGAAGCATTTCACAAAATTCCGCATCCCTTTATGATTAAAACCCTCAACAAAATCGGTATACAAGAGACATACTTCAATGTAATAAAAGCCATCTATGACAGACCCCACAGCCAACATTACACTGAATGGGGAAAAGTTTAAAGCATTCCCCCTGAGAACTGGAACAAGACAAGGATGCCCACTTTTACCACTTGTATTCAACATAGTACTGGAAGTCCTAGTCAGAGCCATCAGACAAGAGAAAGAAATGAAGGGCATCTAAACTGGTAAAGAGGAAGTCAAACTGTTACTGTTCACTGATGATATGATTGTACACCTAGAAAACCCTAAAGACTCATCCAAAAAGCTCCTAGATCTGATGAATGAATTCAGTAGAGTTTCAGGATACCGAATCAATGTACACAAATCAGTAGCAGTGCTACGTACACCAACAATGACCAAGCTGAGATTCAAATCAAGAGCTCAACCTCTTTTACAACAGCTGCAAAAAAAAAAATCAAATAAAATACTCAGGAAGATACCTAACCAAGGAGGTGAAAGACCGCTACAAGGAAAACTACAAAACACTGCTGAAAGAAATCATAGACAACACAAACAAATGGAAACACATCCCATGCTCATGGATGGGTAGAATCAATATTGTGAAAATGACCATATTGCCAAAAGCAATCTACAAATTCAATGTAATTCCCATCAAAATGCTATCATTTTTCACAGAACTAAAAAATCCTAAAATTCTTTTTTTTTTTTTTTTTTTTGAGACATAGTCTCGCTCTGTCACCCAAGCTGGAGTACAATGGCCGATTTCGGCTCACTGCAACCTCTGCTTCCCAGGTTCAAGCAATTCTCCTGCCTCAGCCTCCCGAATAACTGGGATTACAGGTGCATGCACCATGCCTGACTAATTTTTGTATTTTTAGTAGAGACAGGGTTTCACCATGTTGGTCAGGCTTGTCTCAAACTCCTGACCTCAGGTGATCCACCTGCCTTGGCCTCCCAAAGTGCTGGGATTACACATGTGTGGCTACCATGCCCAGCCACAATCCTAAAATTCATATGAACCAAAAAAGAGCCCGCATAGCCAAAGCAAGACTAAGCAAAAAGAACAAATCTGGAGGCATCACATTACCCAATCAAATTATACTACAAGCCTATAGTTACCAAAAGAGCATGGTACTGGTATAAAAGTAGGCATGTAGAACAATGGAACAGAATAGAGAACCCAGAAATAAAGCCAAATACTTACAGCCAACTGATCTTCGACAAAGCAAACAAAAATATAAAGTGGAGGAAGGGACACCTTATTCAACAAACGGTGCAGGGATAACTGGCAAGCCACATGTAGAAGAATGAAGTTGGATCCTTATTTCTCACCTTATACAAAAATCAGCTCACAAATTCAATGTGAATTTGCATCAAAGACTTAAATATGAGACCAGAAGTCATATAAATTCTAGAAGATAACATCAGAAAAACTCTTCTAGACGTTGACTTAGGCAATGAGTTCACAACCAAAAGCCCAAAAGCAAATGCAACAAAAACAAAAGTAAACATACGGATGTATGGGAACAGGCATGGTAGCTCACGCCTGTAATCCCAGCACTTTGGGAGGCCGAGGAGGGCAGATCACTCGAGGTCAGGAGTTCAAGACCAGCCTGGCCAACATGGTGAAACCCCATCTCTACTAAAAATACAAAAATTAGCTAGGCATGGTGGTGCATGCCTGTAGTCCCAGCTACTTGGGAGGCTGAGGCAAAAGAATCACTTGAACCTGCGAGTTGGAGGTTGCAGTGAGATTGCACCACTGCATTCCAGCTTGGATGACAGAGCAAGACTCTGCCTCAATTAAAATAAAATAAAATAGACACATGCCCATGTATGTTTATCACAGCACAATTCACAATTGAAAGATATGGAATCCACCTAAGTGCCCATTGACCAATGAGTGGATGAAGAATGTGTGGTATATAAACAGCATGGAATATGACTCAGCCATAAAAAAGAGTAAAATAATGTCTTACAGCAACTTGGATGGAGGCCATCATTCTAAGTGAAGTAACTTAGGAACGTAAAACCAAAACCACATGTTCTCACTTACAAGTGGGAGCTAAGCCATGGGTATGCAAAGGCATACGGAGTGGCACAATGGACTTCAGAGATTCAGAAAGGGGAGGGCAGGGAGGTGGGGACAAAAAACTACACACTGGGGCCAGGTGTGGTGGCTCATGCCTGTAATCCCAGCACTTTGGGAGGCCGAGGCGGGCAGATTACTTGAGCTCAGAAGTTCGAGACCAGTCTGACCAACATGGCAAAACCCCATCTCTACTAAAAATATAAAAATTAGCCAGGCATGGTGGTGCGTGCCTGTGGTCCCACCTGCTTGGGAGGCTGAGGCAGGAGAATCACTTGAACCCAAGATACAGAGGTTGTAATGAGATGAGATCCCTCCACTGCACTCCAGCCTGGGCAACAGAGCGAGACTGTCTCAAAAAACAAAACCAAAAAACTACATATTGAGTGCAACATACTCTAAAACATACACTGATGGGTGGACTACAATCTCAGAATTTACTACTACATAATTCATCATGTAACAGAAACCACTTGTACCCCCAAAAGCTATTGAAGTAAAAATTCAAAAAAACAAAAAAACTTAATATAATATTTAAAAATATTATTACCTGATAGTAGCAGAGTTAATCCCTATAATTAAAATATTGTACATGCTATAAATTTTTACTTGAGATCAAATCAAAATTCAATTTTTCCACATGTGCTGAAAATGTGATAGAAAGCTGAGTCCTGATACGTGTCGGTTAGGTCAAGCTTCTGCTTCATCTTTTTCAGATTTTTGAATAGTCAATAAATTTTGTCTGCTTTTTTTTCTTTCTCTTTTTTTCTTTCTTTCTTTTTTTCTTTTCTTTTTTTTTTTTGAGACACAGTCTCGATCTGTTGCCCAGCCTGGTGCATAGTGATGCAATCTCGGCTCACTGCAACCCCTGCCTCCCAGGTTTAAGCAATTCTCCTGCTTCAGCCACCCGACTAACTGGGACTACAGGTATGCACCACCACGCCCGGTTAATTTTTGTATTTTTAGTAGAAATGGGGTTTCACCATGTTGGCCAGGCTGGTCTCAGACTCCTGACCTCAAGTGATTCACCCACCTCAGCCTCCCAAAGTGCTGGGATTATAGGTGTGAGCCACTGTATCCTGGCCTCAAGTGATCTGCCTGCCTTAGCCTCCCAAGTGTTGGGATTATGGGTGTCAGCCACTGCATCCAGTCAGATTGCTAATGTTTACTGAGTGCCTTTATCTGCAAGGCACTGTCCTGTGTGCTTTTGATGAATTAACTCATTCATCATAACTACTATTATTATCACCCGCATGGCACAGAGGCAGAAACTGAGGCACAGAGAGGTTAAGGAACTTTTCAGAGGTCACAAAGCTCACATGTACCAAAGCAACATTCCTTCCAAGGGGGTCTGTACTCTCATCCACTCTGTGGTCATCCTGGCTGCCCAGTTACATGAGAATAAATGTCAGGAAATGCAGTTGCTAGAACAATTACATACAGGTCCCTCTTCTGCCATGAGTAGGAAAACTACTGTGAATCTCCTTGCATAAAATATCTCTAGGCTTTGACCTTGCCGTTCTGCAAATACTCACCAAAAATACGGCGTCCAACGTATTTAGCATTTGCAACAGTCCTTCTCCATACATCTCCTAAGAAAATAGTAATAAAATTCAAACATTCTCCATCATGTGACTGTCATGCTTGATATTCAAAGCACCAGCAGACTGGTATAAAGCACTGCAGGGATCTGTAGCAGGAAGAAAGATCATTTTTCCATTCCATAAATATGTATGAAGCAATTAGTGGGCACCCGGCACTCTTTTGGCTGCTGGAATAGAGCAGTAAACAAGACAGATTTGTCCTCATGAACCTTCTATGGGTGGAGCCAGCCAGACACTGTAGACTGGCTACTCCAAAGCCCATTTCAAGCTCCCTTCCATGCCAACCCTTCTCAGCCCACAGGCAGGAAGGGCAAATATTTCCCAGCCTCCCTTGCAGCTAGGGGAAGGTCAAGCTCTGGCCCATGCACTTTGCTGGGGGCACTTCTGGAAAGTCCTTGCTCTCCTACTACGAAAGAGCAGGACAGCAAACATGTTGGATTAGAGGCATTGCTGGCATACCCCTCCCACTTGGAAGGACAAAACACTGTGTAGAGATTCACACTGTGAACTTTTTTATTTTCAAGAAGTGATTCAGGAATTGGACAGGAAATCTGAAGGAATCCACCGTCCCTTTGGAGGAACTGACGGGCTGCAGCCTATACTGTGACTCAAGTGAAGGGCTGCGAGTCCCCAGCGTGTGAGACGGGGAAAGACTGCGGGATACATGCGCCCACCACACCAGGGAGCCTGAAAGTCCAGTCTCTGGGGCAAGGCCTTAACCCTATTCAGTGCAGGATATGACTTGGGGAGGTTCATGGAATATAAGTAGGAGCTGCAGGAAGAACCCTGCATATACTCCCAGATCCCAGTATGGACCCAGGGAAGCCATTCGTTACTGTTCCTCACAGGGCACCCTACAGTGGTCAGCCAAAAAGTTCAGGGGGTGGTGGCAGGTTGAAAGAAGACTGCAACTGGGTTTCACGAGATAACTGTGGGTGCAGATGAACTTCCTTGGCCAGGGCTGGGATTGGGGCATGGGGTAAGCGAAAAGCAAGCTGCAGTCATGTGTATGCAGGACGCTGGCACATGGCTGGGTGGGATAGATGGGGAGGGGCATGGCCTGAAAGCAGTGGTTGCTATCTCTGCTATCTCTGCAGGGAAAGCTTATGACTTGGAGGCATTTGCAAGTTCTGCGCGCAGGCTGCCTGGAACTTAGCTTGCCGCTGCCAGTGGAACAGGGTGGGAGGAGATCTGCCTTGCCAAGTGTGTGGGATCTGCGTGGGGCTTACTGCCACCTGCCACTCCCCACTCCTTGCACAAACTCTTCTGTGCAGCAGAGGCAGAAACACTCCTCTCTGAATTATCAGCACACTGGCCTGGAAACCAACTCCGCCCCCGATACCCAACAGGGATTGCTGCTTGCCCCGCACAGGGAGAGTTAGAGCACAAAACTGCCTGATCCGGCCCACACCTGGCTTTGCCCTGCCACCACCGTCCTGGTGGCTTAATACAAAGGACAGAAACTTTGGGGAACTCTATGGCTCTGCCCATTGCCTGAGAAACAAGAGTAGCCACCCTGGGCGACATAGGGCAAGTGAACATCCCCACTGCTACTCCTGCAGCTGGTGCTCCACCTGCTGGGTGGAGGCCAACCAACACAGTCCATGACAGCATCTCCTGGTAGGATAACACTGTCCCCAGGAAGGAGAAAACGGCTGTATGTCCTCAGCTGTCACCACTGCATGCACCACTCTGGCTAACCAGGAGGTCCTGAGTCTGTTCACGTGATCCGTTCATTACTACCGTAACTAGCATTCAAGGAAGCCAAAATACTAAGGCTACCTATAACGGGAATCTCACAGAGCTTGTGTCTCTCTCCTGCCGCCCCCATTAGAGCTGGTGCTGCTACCCACTGCTGGGAGTCTCGAGGACAGGTGACATTACCGGATTCCTTGCAGACATTCCCCAGAAACAGCCTGAAGTGTGGCAGCTTCACTGGGTGGCTAGACCCAGAGGAACAACACTCATTGTAGTCTGGTGCCCAGTGACTCCTATCCTACGGGAATGGGGAGTGCACCATGTCAAGGGAACACCCCACGGGACAAAAGAATCTGGACAGCAGGCCTTGAAAATCAGATCTTTCTGCTGGTGGGAAGTTTCTTTCAGCAGGGGCACAGTTTCAGTGCTGGGCTCAGCAGGGAAAGCCCACAGCTCTAACCCAACCATCAGACAGCCCTGGTGTGAGTGAAGGGTCTCGGAGAAGGGGATATCTTTCCCCTCTCTTCCATCGCCACAGGCACAGCTGGGGCTTCTCCCGTGGGAGCTCAGCATGGGTGCAACTGTCGACAGTCTTTCTGGAACACATCAGGGTGACGGCATCCCCGCAGGAGAAGCACCCTCTAGGTTTAGGCTTGCACAAGAGACAGATTCACAATTCCTCTCTACTTGGAACGCCAACATTCCTACAGATGAAAGAGGTGCCCGTCTGATCTGAATAGCTGGAGCACCGGATCACGAGTGTGTCTGAGAGGTGGATGGCTTTCCGGCTGACCTGGCAGGGGAGCTGAAGTGGCTCCAACCCTTCCACCTGATAAGACCTCGGTGCACAGCCAGGTGCGGTGGCTCACGCCTGTGATCCCAGCATTTTGGGAGGCCAAGTTGGGCGGATCACCTGAGGTCGGGAGTTCGAGACCAGCCTGACCAACATGGAGAAACCCCGTCTCTACTAAAAATACAAAATTAGCTGGGCGTGGTGGCAAGTGCCTGTAATCCCAGCTACTCGGGAGGCTGAGATAGGAGAATCGCTTGAACCCGTGAGGCAGAGGTTGCAGGGTGAGCTGAGATCATGCCATTGCACTCCAGCCTGGGCAACAAGAGCCAAACTCTGTCTCAAAAAAATATATATATATCAGTGCAACTCACTGAGAGCTCCTCCAGTCACCTCTGTCAAGGCTGGGACCTTTGCTCACCATTGGGTGTTGCATTTACTCACATGCTTTAGCCACAATCACCTCCTATGCAGGCACACCTCCCCTACAGACCTGAAACCTGAACCATCACACCAGCCAATAAAATACTGGGGAAAAAAATTGCATGCCATGTGGGGAAGGAGTTAAGCTTCACGAGACTTCTACCATTCCAACCCTGTAGGCAACAGTGAACTTGCTCACACAGTGAGCACACTGCTTCTACAACCAGCATATGAGAAAGCCATCACACAAAGACTCCCTATATCCAAGGAACTCTTACAGTCTTCACCCCTGAAAGCACCAAGGACCAAATTAGGCTATAATTAGCTAGGGACATTAAAGTCACATCCTTAAGCGGAAAAAAGAAAAAAAAAAAGTCAAATCAAACATAAATTCAAGAATAATTAAAAGAAATAGTCTACTCAAATGAGAAGGAACTAGAAAAGTAACTTTGGTAATATGATAAAACATGGTTCTACAGCACACCCCCAAAAGATCACATTACCTCTCCAGCAACAGATCCAAATCAAGATGAAATCTTTGAAATACCAGAAAAAGAGTTCAAATGGGCACCAAATGAATTATACATGTAATGTTCTTAGGACAATGGCTGGCCTCAAGCAAGCGTGCATTCCACATTATCATTAGGGATTCACGACGAAGTAGGATGCTTACCTCTCGGGGTCAGAAGATTCCTTAACAGGTCTGCAAAAGAGTAGAAGCAGGGGGAATGTTTAGCTGTACAACAAAGTCCCTAGTTATAACATAAAAAATACAGATGACCTGCAGGGATATTTCATTAATAGAAATGGCAGCCATGGGCTCCAATGGCAGCCAATGCCTCTCGAGAGCCAATTTTGCACCTCTCTTCCAACTCTGTGCTCAGTGACCTCATGTTGGTAGCTTGAAGTTTGGCCATGGTGGGAACATTTACACCACAGGAATTGGCAAACGCTACATATCAGGAGTTTTGTTTTTGTTTTTGAGAGAGAAAGCTTAGCAGACCCACTGGAGAAGTAACACTCAGACCCATCTCACACCTTTAGTTAGCCATTTGGAGGTTGGAGATAGATAGATTCCCTTTTTCAGTTTGTTTTTAACCAAGTTATGGTGAACACCGATGTCAAAGAACAACATCAGCCTGGGCACGGTGGTTTACACCTACAATCCCAGCACTTTGGGAGGCTGAGGCGGTGGATCACTTGAGGTCAGGAGTTCAAGACCAGCCTGGCCAACATGGTGAAACCCTGTCTCTACCAATAATACAAAAATTAGCCAGGCATGGTGGCGCACACTTGTAGTCCCAGCTACTCGGGAGGAGAGTCGCTTAAGCCTGGGAGGTGGAGGTTGCAGTGAACCGAGATCACACCACTGCACTCCAGCCTGGGCAACAGAGCAAAACTCTGTCTCAAAAAAACAAACAAACAAAAAAGTCAAAGGATAAGAACTAGTACAGTGCCTGGCATACAGGAAGTCCCATGAATATGCATTAAATGAATGGTGAGTTGTTCAGGGTGTGAACTCAATAATGATCCTAAAAATATGATTAACATAAAATGAAATACTCCCATGTGTCAGGCTTTGCTCTAAGCATTTTACATACATGAGGTCATTTAAACCCCACATCAAATATATGAGACTGGGACTGTGTACTCTTGTCTCCATTTTAGGAAGGTGAAATTGGGTCACAAAGAATTTAAGCAGCTTTCCAGAGTCAGCAATGCAGGAGAAGCAGAGCCGGAATGTGGATCCAGGCAGACAGGCTTTGGATTTGAACCACCACACTATTCCCCTAGAGATCCACCACCCAATTCTCCTATAGAATCCTGCATCTGCGCTCACTGACCAGCAGCGTGGGTGAGTCATGCATCCTTCCCATGACTTGGTGGATCTCAGCAAAATGGAGAGGACAAAAGCATCTGCCTCTTAGGGTACTGAAGGGGTTAAATTTAAATGAGGGGCCAGGCTCGGTGGCTCATGCCTGTAATCCCAGCACTTTGGGAACCCGAGGTGGGCGGATCACGAGGTCAGGAGATTGAGACCATCCTGGCTAACATGGTGAAACCCTGTCTCTACTAAAAATACAAAAAATTAGCTGGGTGTGGTGGCGGGCACCTGTAATCTCAGCTACTCAGGAGACTGAGGCAGGACAATGGCGTGAACCCGGGAGGCGGAGCTTGCAGTGAGCCAAGTTAGTGCCACTGCAGTCCTGCCTGGGCGAAAGAGCGAGACTCCGTCTCAAAAAAAAAAAAAAAAAGACCAGGTAATGATTGCTAATGTTTACTGAGTACCATTACCTACCAGGCACTGTCCTATGAGCTTTCAATGAATTAACTCATCAAATATTCATAACTACTATTTTTTTTTTTTTTGAGATGGAGTCTTGCACTGTTGCCCAGGCTGGAGTGCAGTGGTGCAATCTCCACTCACTGCAAGCTCCGCCTCCCAGGTTCACGCCATTCTCCTGCCTCAGCCTCCCACGTAGCTGGGACTACAGGCACCCAACACCAAAACCGGCTAATTTTTGTATCTTTAGTAGAGATGGGGTTTCACCGTGTTAGCCAGGGTGGTCTCGATCTCCTGACCTCATGATCTGCCTGTCTCGGCCTCCCAAAGTGCTGGGATTACAGGCGTGAGCCACCGCGCCCAGCCCATAACTACTATTATTATCACCCGCATGGCACAGAGGCAGAAACTGAGGCACAGAGGGGTTAAGGAACTTTTCAGAGGTCAAAAAGCTCACATGTACCAAAGCAACATTCCTTCCAAGGGGGTCTGTACTCTCATCCACTCTGTGGTCATCCTGGCTGCCCAATTATATGAGAATAAATGTCAGGAAATGCAGTTGCTAGAACAATTACATACAGGTCTCTCTTCTGCCATGAGTAGGAAAAGTACTGTGAATCTCCTTGCACAAAATATCTCTAGGCTTTGACCTTTCTGTTCCCCAAATACTCACCAAAAATATAATTCCTATTGACTTCAGCGTTACCAAGAGCACTTCCCCATAAACCTGCCAAGAAAAGAGCAATAAAATTCAAACATTCTCCCTCACGTGACTGTCATGCTTGATATTCAAAGCACCAGCAGACTGGTATAAAGCACTGCAGGGATCTGTAGCAGGAAGAAAGATCATTTTTCCATTCCATAAATATGTATGAAGCAATTAGTGGGCACCCGGCACTCTTCTGGCTGCTGGAATAGAGCAATAAACAAGACAGATAAGGTCCTTGTCCTTGCGAACCTTCTATGGGCAGAGCCAGCCAGGCGCTGTAGACTGACTACCCCAAGGCCATTTCAAGCTTCCTTCCATGCCAACCCTTCTCAGTCTACAGGCAGGAAGGGCAAATATTTCCCAGCCTCCCTTGCAGCTAGGGGGAGGTCAAGCTGTGGTCCATGCACATTGCTGGGGGAACTTCTGCAAAGTGCTTGTTGTCCTTCTCAGAAGGAGCAGGCCAGGCATGGTGGCATGCAACTCTAGTCTCAGCTACTTGGGAGGCTGAGGCAGGAAGATTGCTTGAGGCCAGGAGTTCGAGACCTGTACTGGGCTATGATTGTGCTTCTGCACTGCAGCCTGAGTGACAGAGAGAGACCCTGACTTAAAAAAAAAAAAAAAAAAAAGGTTGCCGCTTCATTGGATGCAGCAGCCATCCTGTGGTGTGGAGGAGTTCAGCATGAGGGTGACTGTTAATATGCTAAGGATGGAGGAGCAGAAACCCAGAATAAACCTAGGTCCTTCTGCTTAATGTTCCACAGCTAAACCAATGTCACCCAGTCACCTATCTTTGCATTATTTATGTATTTATTTTGAGATGGGGTCTTGCTCTGTGGCCCAGGCTGGAGTGCAGTGATGTGATCTCGGTTCAATGCAACCTCTGCCTCCCAGATTCAAGTGATTCTCCTGCTTCAGCCTCCTGAGTAACTGGGATTACAGGTATGCGCCACCACGCCCTGGTAATTTTTGTGTTTTTTTAGTAGAGATGGGGTTTCACCATGTTGGCCCAACTGGTCTCGAACTCCTGACCTCAAGTGATCTGCCCGCCTCAGTCTCCCATAGTGCTGGGATTTCAGGTGTGAGTCACGGTGCCCGGCCTGTCTTTTTCTTTTGTAAGAAAATTAATCCCACATTTCCTCAGGGCACTGTGGTTGGTTAGTGACTTTTAGCCAAACATATTTGTATAGATACAGGGAGACATAAAAAATGAATAATCAGCCAGGGCCAGGCACGTTGGCTCACGCCTGTAATGCCAGCATTTTGGGAGACTGAGGTGGGTGGATGAATTGAAGTCAGGAGTTTAAAATCAGCCTGGCCAACATGGTGAATCCCTATCTCTACTAAAAATACAAAAATTAGCTGGGCCTGGTAGTGTGTACCTATAGTCCCAGCTACTTGGGAGGCTGAGGCAGGAGAATCACTTGAACTCGGGAGGTTGCAGTGAGCAGAAATTGCACCACTGCACTCCAGCCTGGGTGACAGAGTGAGACTCCATCTCAAAAAAAAAAAAAGAAAGAAGAAGAAAACTCAAAGACACTATAGACACACCCATTGGGTTGGCCGGTATCCAAAAAACCCCAGAAAACAGTAAGTGTTGATGAGGACGTGGAGAAATTGGAACCCTGGTGCACCATTGGGCAGAATATAAAATGGTATAGCCACTGTGGAAAATGGTATGGTCGTTCCTCAAATTTTTTTTTTTTTTTTTTTTTTGAGATGGCCCAGGCTGGAGTGCAATGGCACGATCTTGGCTCACTGCAACCTCCGCCTCCCAGGATCAAGCAATTCTCCTGCCTCAGCCTCCCGAGTAGCTGGAATTATAGGCAGGTGTCACCACACCCAGCTAATTTTGTATTTTTAGTAGAGATGGGGTTTCACCATGTTGGTCAGGCTGGTCTCAAACCCCCGACCTCAGGTGATCCTCCTCCCTCGGCCTCCCAAAGTGCTGGGATTACAGGCATGAGCCACCAGGCCCGGCCTCAAAATTTTAAAAATAGAATTACCACATACATGATCCAGCAATTCTACCTCTGAATATATACCCAAAAGAATTGAAAGCAAGGTCTCAAAAAGATATTCACAGACCCATGTGCATGGCAGCTTCCTTCACAACAGCCAAAAGATGAAAGCAATCCATGTGTCCATCGATGGATGAATTGATAAGCAAAATGTGGTATATTCGTACAATGGAATATGATTCATCCATAAAAAGGAAGGAATTCGAACACATGGTACAATATGGATGAACTTCAAAGTCATTTTCCTCAGTGAAATCAGACAGACACAAAAAGACAAAGTACATGATTCCATTTACATGTCATACTCAGAGTAGTCAAACTCATAGAGGCAGAAGGTAGTATTGTGGTTGTCAGGGGCTAAGAGAGGGGGTGACAGGGAGTTAAGTGTTCAATGGGCATAGAGTTCTAGTTTTACAAGATGAAAAGGGTTATGGAGATGGATGGTGGTGATGGTTGCACAACATTATGGATGTATTGTATTTATACCACTGTACTCGACACTTTAAAATTGTTAAAATGGCAAAATTTATGCTATATGTATTTTGTAATAATAAATAAAAAGCACCCGGGTGTGTGAGGGGGGGATAAGAGACATGTACAGAACCACTTCAGTAGGTGATACATACACCCAAGGAAATAATAATGTTACAAGGAGCACGTGGGAGTGACAATTTCAGAATATCTGATGCCCAAGACCAGATTTAGCAAAAAGATGGCGGGGATAGGAGACAGGAGCCAGGCTTGGCAATATGAAGGACCCCTTCTGTTCAGACAAGAGAAAGGGGGAAGATCCCCTTCATCCTACCTCATTCTTCTCCCTGAGAACACCCCTCCATCTACCAGGTTGCCGGAGCTGGAACCTTTAATGTCATCTCTGATTCTCCTTACTCTCCACATCCAATCCAGGTGTAATTCTTCTTCATCCATCTCCAAGTTTCCAGAGTCCATCCACTTCCCTCCCATATCCACTCTGGTACCCAACCTTAAACTGCCATTATCTGTCACCAGGACCATTAGTTTCTCAACTGCTCCCAACTTCTAAGTTTGCACACCCACCCCTAATCCATGCTGAGAGAGAGATCGATCTTTTCCAATATAAACTGAATCAGGTCACCACCCTAATTAAACTGCCTCCCTGGCTCTCCGATCACACTTGGAATACAAACTAAACTTCATCTGTGTCCCTCAGGGTCCCATATGATCTGGACCTTGCCTACCTCTCCAGCCCTCTCTCACAGCCTCATTCAGGAGGCTCCAACCTCACTGGTCTTCTCATTGGTTCTAGAGTAAGACAAGCATGGTCCTGGCTTAGGGTCTGATATGGTTAAGTTTTATGTCTCCACCCAAATCTCTCGAGTTGTAATCCCCAGGTGTTGAGGGAGAGACTTTGTGGGAGGTAACTGGATCATGGGGGCAGTTCCCCCCATGCTGCACTCATGATAGTGAGTGAGTTCTCACAAGATCTGATGGTTTTATAAGTGTTGGGTAGTTTTTCTTTGGCTTGCTCTTCTCTCTTCTGCCACCATGTGAAGAAGGTTCTTGCTTCCCCTTTGCCTTTTGCCATGATTGTAAGTTTCCTGAGGTCTCCCCAGCCATGTGAAACTGTGAGTCAATTAAACCTTCTTTGTCTACAAATTACCCAGTCTCGGGTAGTATCTTTATAACAGTATGAAAATGGACTAATACAAGGTCTCTGTATTTGCTCTTCCCTCTGTCCATGTGCTTTTCCCCTAAGATATCTGCATGGCTTCACTTTTCATCAGGTCCACACTCAAAGGCCATCTTCTGTCAGAAGCTCAACCACCAATTAAAAATAATACTGTGGTCACTCTCCAGCCCCTTATCATGAATTATTTTTCAAGATAGCATTTACTATGATCTGACATTATAATATATATTTATTTTTGTGTGTGTTCATTCATCATCTCCTTCCCTGGAGTGCAAACTTCATTAGGGAATGAGCCTTCACTGTCCTGCTCATGACTGAATCCCCTGCATTTAAAATAGTATCAGGGTACCAGCGTGTCTCAAAAGTGTATGCTAAAATCATGGCGATTCAACCATCCTTGAATTACTACCATGTGCTGGGCACTGGGCTGAGTGTTTATTTGTGGATTATGCCTAACTCTCATACCCACATTTTGAGATAAGTACTTTCCCTATGAGAAAACCGAGGCTCAGGTAACATAAATGACTTTCTCAAGCTGGCATTATTTGTCCCGTGTAGGGGAGCTGTCTGCCTAGCAGGGTAATGCCTTCAGACCCTGAGTTCTCAGAAGATTATGAAGCCACAACTAAAAGTGATACCAGTGTGTAAGCTATAGTCAAGGACATTTAATCAAGTTCTGATTTTACTCACTATCACTGTTTTGATTGTTTTTGGTTTTTGTTGTAATTTTTTCTGGAAATACCCTGTTTTAAAAAAATTGTATGCCCCTTGCTTTGCTGGTGCCCAAAACACATTCTAGTTTTTTTTGTTGCTGTTTGTTTGTTTTGAGACAGGATCTTTCTCTGTCATCCAGGCTGGAGGGCAGTGGTGGATCATAACTCACTGCAGCCTTGAACTCCCAGGCTGAAGTGATCCTTCCACTGCCTCAGCCTCCTGAGTAGCTGGGACCCATAGGCACATGCCACCATGCCTGGCTAATTTTTAAGTTTTTGTAGAGACACAGTGTTGCTATGTTTCCCAGGTTGGTCTCAAACTCCCAGTCTCAAGGGATCCTCCCATATCAGCCTCCCAAAGCACCATGTCATCCCAAACACATTCTGAATCTGCTTATTGGAAGCCACAGCCCTGGACTTGAGCCCCTCTATTAAGCTCTCTCTCCAGGATTGTTTGATAGGATATCATGTATCTGACACATTAAGGAGACCTTTGAGAGACACTGAAGACTCAGCAGGAGGAACACACCATTCCTCTTTCTGGAAGCATACCAAGTCCTTTTCTTTCCCCTCAGAAATGTAAGAGCTGGGCAAAGCTAGACCCTCTTACCTCTCCTCCACTTCCCACCCCCATTTAATCCCCTCTGACCCCAGTACTGACCTCTCAGGAAAGACAGGTCTCTCTCAGGGTGAGTTCTGACCAGTCTTCCCTTCTTGAATTTGCTTCCGAAGTGGGTTATGGAAACATAGGCCCCCAGTGCAGGGAAGCCAGCATGGTGAGGGGTGAACTCGAACCAGGTCTCTGCAGAGGAAATATAAGGGCAAGTGAGTCCCAGCACAGAACTTGGAACGTAGCAGGTGTGCAGGAAAAGAAAATCTATTAATGAGGAATTACAACCATGCCAGGAGAATGTCAGAGATGGACCGTGTGGTGTCAGAAACCACTGGGGATCTCATCCTCAGACCTGAGTCTTTACACTGCTGGTGGCAGCTCATAACTTCCACAGCAGCCTGTTTCCAGTATTTTCCAGAGCTTGAACCCTCAGCCCTGCCTCTCTCTTCCGTCTCATTGTGGCTACAACTCCATGGAACCCTGGAGTGCAAAGGAAGAGTGTAGCCACGAGATTGCATGGAGGTTTGTCTGTGGGCATAAATCTAATGCATGATTCCAATGTGAGTCATTAGAATATTCCAGGCAAGAAAATGACATGATCAGATTTTCATCCTGGAAACTTCCATTAGGTAGCCAGGGAAGGAGGTGGACAGCTTGGGATGGGCGGGCCAGTGAGGAACTAATTACAAGAGTCTCCCAGGAGACTGGGAGACCTGGTCTGGGGGTGATGTAGAAGAGCACAAAGGATGAAAATGAGGAGGGGGTGATTTCTAGGGCTGGGAAGGACTGAATTTGTGGGGCCTATGGAATGGATGGAGTCAGCTCTATCTGCTCTGGTGAGAAAACAGCACAAGGAAACACAATGAGGAGAGAGATAAAACATTCACGGCTGGGCGCGGTGACTCACGCCTATAATCCCAGCACTTTGGGAGCCCCAGGCGGGTGGATCACCTAAGGTCAGGAGTTTGAAACCAGTCTGACTGACATGGTGAGACCCTGTGTCTACTAAAAATACAAAACTTAGCCAGGTGTGGTGGCGCATGCCTACAAACCCAGCTACTTGGGAGGTTGAGGCAGGAGAATCACTTGAACCCGGGAGGCATAGGTTGCTGTAAGCTGAGATCGCGCCATTACACTCCAGCCTGGGCAACAAGAGCAAAACTCTGTCTCAAACAAACAAACAAACACCATTCACACTGAGGGCTTCTGAGCCTTGAGATGCCGGGAGATGTCCAACCACTGGTAACTGGTAACATTGCCTGATATATCGTGAGAAGCCAGGACACAGTTGCTGAACAAGTAAGTGCACAAGTAAGTGTTTAGGAAATAGGGTAAGGAGGTGTGGATCTCAGGAGAGAGATGAGCTCAAAAGAGAAACTGGAATGACTGGAGAGCTGCCAGCATTTAGGTGACAATTGGACCTATGGAGAAGGAAGACATCTAAAAAGTGACAGATGGCTGGGAGCCGTGGTTCACGCCTGTAATCCCAGCACTTTGGGAGGCTGAGGCAGGTGGATCACCTGAGGTCAGGAGTTCGAGACCAGCCTGACCAACATGGAGAAAC
>NW_012100321.1:2168723-2171849 GCF_000951045.1 Mandrillus leucophaeus
ATCCCTTATTATAGTTTTCTTTCCTTTTTTTTCTTTTTTCCTTCCTGTCCTCTCTTTCTTCTTTCTTTTTTCTGGGCGGGGGACAGGGTCTCACTTTGTCGCCCAGGCTGTAGTGCAATGGTGCAATCACAGCTCACTGAAGCCTTGAATTCTGGATATCCAGTGATTCTCCTGCCTCAATCTCCTGAGTAGATTCTTCAGGTTCCTGCCACCATGCCTGACTATTTTATTGTGTTTTTTTGTTTTGTTTTGTTTTGCTATTTAATGTTGCTGTTGTTTTGAGATGGGGTCTCACTATGTTGCCCAGGGTGGTCTCCAACGCCTAGTTTCAAGCAATCCTCCCACCTCAGCCTCCCAAAGCACTGGGATTACAGGCATGACTGGGATTACAGGCGTGAGCCACCATGTTGACCTCTTAAAGGTTTTCTTGATCCATGCAAAGCAAGTGCGTGTCCTCTGGTCACTTCTGGGACTTCCCTCTTCTCTCCTCTAAGCTGAGCACCCTGTTTTCCGCAATCCTGAGCCCTTCCCTCTTCCTGGGCTCCCCAAGAGAAGGGCAGGGAAACACTCTTCCATTTCGCTCCATGCCGTTCCATCCCTTACTACCTCTCCCTCCCTCTAAATGTTTGCTTACCCTGTGCTTTTGCCTCCTGCCAGGAGGGTTGTAGGTCGTTGTCAATGGCTGCAAATATCGGGTAGGGTAGTGTCCCTTCTTCCACGGGCTTCTTCATATTGGACAAATGGGACTCCGGCAGCTTTGGGAGAAGGTGCCAAGACGAAGTGTGAGGGAGCATATGGGTTCCACAGGGTGGAACCTCTGCATGTAGGCCAACTTTTTTTTTTAGAGGGGTCTCAGTCTGTCACCCAGGCTGGAGTGCAGTGGTACAATCATGGCCCACTGCAGCCTCAACCTCCTGGGCTCAAGCAATCCACCTGCCTCAACCTCCCAAGTAGCTGGAACTACAGATGCATGTCACCATGCCCGGCTAATTTATTTTTTGATAGAGACAGGCTCTTGCTATGTGGCCCAGGCTGGTCTCGAACTCATGGCTTCAAGCAATCCTCCTGCCTCGGCCACCCAAAGTGCCTGGATAGGCTAGGTGCAGTGGCTCATACCTATAAATCCCAGCACTTTGGGAGGCTGAGGTGGAAGGATCACTCGAACCCAGGATTTGGAGACCACTCTGAGCAATGAAGCAAGACCCTGTCTCTACAAAAAAATAAAAAATAAAAGACAATTAGTCAGGCACAGTGGTGGGTGCCTGTAGTCCCAGCTACTTGGGAGGCTGAGCTGGGAGCATTGCTTCAGCCCTGGAGGTCAAGGCTGCAGTGCACTCCAGCCTGGGTGACAGAGTGAAACCCTGTCTTAAGAACAAACAAAACAACAACAAAAGCCCAAAGTGTTAGGATAGGCTGGATGCAGTGGCTCATACCCATAATCCCAGCACTTTGGGAGGCTGGGGTGGGAGGATCACTTGAACCCAGTAGTTGGAGGATTGCTTGAGCTCAGGAGTTTGAGACCAGCCTGGGCAATATAGTGAGATCCCTGTCTCTACAAAAAAAAAAAAAAAAAAATTAAAATTAGCCAGGTATGGTGGTGCATGCCTGTTGCCCCAGCTTACTCAAAAGGCTGAGGCAAGAGGATTGCTTGAGCCCACAAGGTCAAAGCTACAGTGAGCTATGATCCCGCCACTGCGCTCCAGCCTGGGTGACAGAGCAGAACCCTTTCTGAAAAATGAAATGAAATCAAATGAAATAAAATAGTGAATTCAAGACATCAAATGGCCAAGGAGGGATGGAGAGGAAAGTTGTCTTGGGTCTGAGACTTTCCCTATTTTTGCCTTATTCCATCATAATTCCTCATTGTTCTTCTTGCCCTGGATGTCTGTGTATCTTTCTAGTAAATCATATCACTTTATTTTTTGCATAAATGAATAAGAGTCAGTTTCTGTCACTTGCAACCACAGTCATTCTGATATACTTAAGTTTTGAGGCATCCATCGAAATGCCCAGATTTTGATGTCTTGAAAGTCCTGAAAGACTTAAAAGGTGTGCCAGTCAGTATCTTTGGCAACCTCATGCCCTGAGACCCCTTGCTCCCACCCCCACCCCAGGTCCCCAGCGGGGAATGACTTACTTCTCTGGTTTGCTTGGAGATAACCATGTAAGCCCAGAAGTCGGTCAGAGAGTAATTCTCAGACCTCGCTGCTTGGATGGTTTTCTGTAGGCTCTTAGCCAAGTCCCACTCCTGTCGGCTAAATCGATGTGTCAGGTCAGCCTCGAGAGCTTCCATGTCACCATCATTGGTGTAGAGAGAAGATATTGCCCTGGAGGACAGAGGAAGAGAGTGAGTTCGGCATTGTATGTGTGGACGATGATGACTGGGGAAGGATGCGTGGGAGGAGGTCCTTCACAGGAACACCTGCCTCACGGAGAGGGCGACACGCAGAGGAAACGGAAAATTTACATTAAATAAATATAACTGCAGAACGATCAGGGTCAAAGGAGGAGGCTCAAAATCATCTGGGACAATCCTTCTATTTCACAGGCAGGAAAATGAGAGCATGGTGGGAGAAAGGCCTCATCTGAGTCAAATGTTTTTTGCAGCCGGCATTTATTAAAGGTTTACATGTGACAGCAACAAACTGTCTTTAGTCTTTTAGACCTATTAACTCACATAATCCTAGAAAAATCAATGAAAGGGACCAGGTGTGGTGGCTAATGCCTGTAATTCCAGCCCTTTGGGAGGCCGAGGCGGGAGGATTGCCTGAGGTCAGGAGTTTGAGACCAGCTTGGTCAACACAGTGAAACCCCGTCTCCACTAAAAATACAAAAAAATTAGCCAGGCGTGATGGCATGCACGGTGGTGGGCACCTGTAGTGCCAGATACTCAGGAAACTCCGTCTCTACTAAAAACACAAAAATTAGCCAGGCACGGTGGCACACGCCTGTGGTCCCAGCTGCACAGGAGGTTGAAGCAGAGGAGTCACTTGAACCTGGGAGGCCGAGGTTGCAGTGAGCCGAGATTGTGCCACTACACCCCAGCCTGGTGACAGAGCACAACTCCGTCTAATAATAAAAAAAAAAAAAAGACTTGATATTCATTTGTTCACTCAATAAATATAT
>NW_012100321.1:2173020-2177682 GCF_000951045.1 Mandrillus leucophaeus
GTCAAATATCTCATTAACAATGTTTTTCTTAATGATGTGTCAAAACGCTAATGTTTTGGATATATTGGGTTAAAGAAAATTGATCATTCATTTCACTGTTTCTTTTTACCTTCTTGAAGAGGCCACTAGAAAATTTAAAATGGGCCAGACATGGTGGCTTATGCCTGTAATTCCAGCACTTTGGGAGGCTAGGGCAGGCAGATCACCTGAGATCAAGAGTTTGAGACCAGCCTGGCCAACATGGTGAAACTCCACCTCTACTAAAAATACAAAAATTAGCTGGGTGTGGTGGCAAGTGCCTGTAATCCCGGCTAATTGGGAGGCTGAGGCAGGAGAATCGCTTGAACCCGGGAGGTGGAGGTTGCAATGAGCCAAGATCACGCCACTGCACTCCAGCCTGGGCAACGAGCGCGAGACTGCATCTCCAAAAGGAGAAAAGAAAAGAAAAGAAAGAAAGAAAGAAAATGTAAAACGATAGAATAGATGAGATATGGCTCATGGTATACAGTACTACTGGATAGCTCAGGTTGGGACGCTTTGCATATGTTTCATCATTTAAATCTCAAAGAGTCCTGTGAAATCAGCAAGTTATCCTCCTCAACAGTGGAGGAAACCAAGGCACAAAGAAGTATGTCTGGGCTCATAACAGCCCACGAAGGACAGCTCCAGGAATTAACCCAAAGCTGTTGGAATATAAGGCTTTTGTTGTTGTCATTTGTAGAGATGGGGTCTCGCTATGTTGTCCAGGCTAGTCTTGAACTCCTGGGCTCAAGAGATCCTCCCACCTCGACCTCCCAAAGTACTGGGATTACAGGTGTGAGTCCCTGTGTCCAGCCAGGTCTTAACCACTGCAGCCTTGGAAAGATTACAGAAGAAATCATGTGGTTCCTATCTCAACAGCGCCCCCTGGAGTTCTGCAATGTGCAGTTCGGCTAAATCCTCATGCCATGTCACTCAACACGTTAGATGAGCCTTAGAGGAATAGAGGGGTCCTAGGTGTGACTCTGCAGTACCTTTCCCACTCCCAGGCTCTGCAGCTCTGCTCTTCCTGCTGTCGTCCCCATGAACCTCATCCTCCACACCCAGCTCAGAACCCAGCTCCAGATCAAACTTTGAGCACAGAAAGGAAAACAAATCATGCCAGCCAGGTTCAACATTCATGCCTCTGCCCTGCCTATCTCACTCGAGCCTCTGCTGCTCTGCCCAGCCTTACCACCTGCTCGGAAAATGTGCCAAGATCGATTAGTCATGTCTGCCCTGGGCTTGGAAACAAACATGCAGACATGAGTGTTTCATACCTGCCATCTGGGGCCTCCTGAATGAGACAGTCCTACACAAATTAATGCAATACTTTATCACGGAGGCTGAGAAGTTAAAAGGGCTGTATTCTATCCACCTGCAGTGTGAAAAGTGCACCTGAACCTGTAAATCCTCCTTTAAAGTCAGAAGGTAGTATTATTATGCTTTGTCCACAGCAGTTTTGTGTAGTAAAGAAAGATACTTCGTGTTTTTCCCTGCTTCCTGGTGCAGAGTTCCTAAAATCCTTGGAATTTTTTTTAGAATTTTTGGGTTTTTTTTTTGAGACAGGGTCTCTCTGTCACCCAGGCTGGTGTGCAGTGTGTGACTGCTGTCTCTTATACACATCTAGATGTGTATAAGAGACAGAATCTTGCTCTGTTGCCCAGGCTGGAGTGCAGTGGCGCAATCTCAGTTCACTGCAACCTCCACCTCCCCGGTTCAACGATAAGACAGGGTCTTGCTCTGTTGCCCATCACCAGTGCGGTGGTGCAATCATAGCTTACTGCAGCCTTGAGCACCGGGACTCAAGTAATCCTCATGTCTCAGCCTCCCAAGTAGCTTGGACTACAGGTGTGTACCACTATGCTTGGCTAATTTTAAAAAATATTTTCTTTTATTGTAGAGATAGGGTTTCACCATGTTGCCCAGGCTAGTCTCGAACTCTGGGGCTCAAGACACCGTCTTGCCTCAGCCAACAAAAGTGTTGGGATTACAGGCATGGGCCACCACGCCCAACCTTCAGCTCTTTCCATCTATCTCCACCAAGCGAGAGGAACGGTCACAGCCCTCACCTCTTGACACTCACTGTGCATTCCATTACACAAATGCTCTGCTTCCCCGCAGTGGTCAGCTCGGAGACGACTTACCTTCCCATGGTGCACTGCGGTCAGAAAATTCTCAGTCCTCCTGCCAAAGAAATGGCTCTTCTTAGACCTGTGTCCACTATTGGGCTTAGCAAAGACAGTGGAGGAGGGCCGGGACTGTCACGGGCTCATAGGTTCTTCTCGTCCACTGCCCAGACAAAACCAATGTGAACAGCAGGTGTTGCAGCAAAGAGAGAGAGTTTAATAATCTCAGGGGCGGCCAAGAGAGGAGAATGGGAGAAATGGGAGAAATGTTTCAAGCGCATCTCTCTGAAAATTTGGAGGCTAGGGTTTTTCCTCTCTGTCTTTCTCTTTTTCTCCTCTCTCTCTCTCTCTCTAGATGAAGTTTCCCTCTTGTTGCCCAGGCTGGAGTGCATTGGCATGATCTTGGCTCACTGCACCCTCCACCTCCTGGGTTCAAGCAATTCACCTGCCTCAGCCTCCCGAGTAACTGGGATTACAGACATGTACCACCATGCCCAGCTAATTTTTGTATTTTTAGTAGAGACGGGGTTTCACCGTGTCAGCCAGGATGGTCTCGATCTCCTGACCTCGTGATCCGCCCGTCTCGGCCTCCCAAAGTGCTGGGATTACAGGCTTGAGCCACCGCGCCCGGCCGAGGCTAGGGCTTTTTAAGGAAACTTTGGTGGGCAAGGAGCTGGGGGAACTGAAACAATTGATCGGGTATGGATGAAATCACAGACCATAACTGTCTTTGTATGGCTGAGTCAGTTCCTGGTAGTGGGTCTCAGGACCAGGTGGTAGCTCTTGGTCTGCCAAAATGCTCACTCTGAAAACTATCTCAAAGACAAGTTCTTTTTTTTTCTTTCCTTAAAAAAACAAAAACAAAAACAAAACAAAACATTATTGCCAGGAGCAGTGGCTCATGCCTGTAATCCCAGCACTTTGGGAGGCCGAGGCAGGCAGACCACTTGAGGTCAGGAGTGACCAGAAGACAGGAGTGTGACCCTCTGTCACGCCCAGACAGGGCCACTAGAGGGCTCCCTGGTCTAGCGGTAACGCCAGCGTCTGTGAAGACGCCCGTGGCCTAGTGGACCTTGGTCTAGCGGTCATGTCAGTGCCTAGAAAAAGCACCCATTACTTAGCAGACCGGGGGAGTTAGAGAAGACTGCTCCACCACCTCTCATGGAGGGCCTGACTGGTGTCAGCCGCCCACAGCCATCCAGAGGCCTAACCATCTCCCTGTGATGCTGTGCTTCAGCGGTCACGCTCCTGTTTCACTTTCATGTTCCACTCTGTACACCTGGCTCCGCCCTCTACAGAGCAGCAGCAAAATGAGTGAAAGTATTGAAGTCTTTGATCTTTCTGAAAAGAGCATAGAAGAAATAATGACGTAAGCTGTCCTCTCTCTCTCTGCCTCGGCTACCTAACAGGGAAGGGCCCCCTGTCTGGTGGACACGTGACTCACGTGACCTTATCAATCACTGGAGATGACTCACACTCTTTACCCTGCCCCTTATTATCTAATAAATATCAGCGCAGCCAGGCATTCAGGGCCACTATCGGTCTCCCCGTCTTGGTGGTAGTGGTCCCCCAGACCAGCTGTCTTTTCTTCTCTGTCTTGTGTCTTTATTTCTACGATCTCTCATTTCCGCACACGGGGAGAAAGATCCACAGACCCTGTAGGGCTGGTCCTTACAGTGGCGCAATCATAGCTCACTGCAGCCTCCAACTCTTGGGCTCAAGCAATCCTCCTGCCTTGGCCTCCTGAGTAGCTGGGGCTAGAGGCATGCACCACCATGCCTCTAAAACTTTGCCCGTGGCAAAGTTTTAATTTTTTTGTAGAGATTGAGGTCTCACTATGTTGCCCAGGCTGGTCTTGTTCTCCTGGGCTCAAGCAATCCTCCTGCCTTAGCCTCCCAAGAAGTGGGGATTACAGGTGTTAGCTACCACAGTCCACTAAAAAGATGAGTTCTGTAGGTTTCACAATAGCGATGTTATTTACAGAAGTGGCTGGGGAAGTTATAGATCTTGCGACCCCTGGTTACATGACTCTGGAGCACATATAGAAAAGGAAGCTAAGGGATGGCAGGTCATTGTTTAACCCACAACTGTTGTTTAGCAAAGTTCCAGCACCTTCATGATTCTAACCTTGTCTTATGAATGTGGCTTCAGGCCAGGCACAGTGGCTCATGCCTGTAATCCCAGCACCTCGAGAGACCGAGGTGGGTGGATCACTTGAGATCAGGAGTTGGAGACCAGCCTGACCAACATGGTGAAACCCTGTCTCTACTAAAAGTACAAAAGTCACCTGAGCATGGTGGTGGGCGGCTGTAATCCCAGCTACTCAGGAGGCTGAGGGAGGAGAATCACTTGAACTCAGGAGGTGGAGGTTGCAGGGAGCAGAGATCACGCCATTGCACTCCAGTCTGGGCAACAAGAGTGAAACTCTGTCTCAAAAATAAATAAATAAAAAGTAAATGAATGTGACTTCAATCTCTCAACAAGGACTGGGGGTCAGTTTTCTTCGTCTCAAAGT
>NW_012100321.1:2178777-2181165 GCF_000951045.1 Mandrillus leucophaeus
CAGCACTTTGGGAGGCCGAGGCAGGCAGACCACTTGAGGTCAGGAGTGACCAGAAGACAGGAGTGTGACCCTCTGTCACGCCCAGACAGGGCCACTAGAGGGCTCCCTGGTCTAGCGGTAACGCCAGCGTCTGTGAAGACGCCCGTGGCCTAGTGGACCTTGGTCTAGCGGTCATGTCAGTGCCTAGAAAAAGCACCCATTACTTAGCAGACCGGGGGAGTTAGAGAAGACTGCTCCACCACCTCTCATGGAGGGCCTGACTGGTGTCAGCCGCCCACAGCCATCCAGAGGCCTAACCATCTCCCTGTGATGCTGTGCTTCAGCGGTCACGCTCCTGTTTCACTTTCATGTTCCACTCTGTACACCTGGCTCCGCCCTCTACAGAGCAGCAGCAAAATGAGTGAAAGTATTGAAGTCTTTGATCTTTCTGAAAAGAGCATAGAAGAAATAATGACGTAAGCTGTCCTCTCTCTCTCTGCCTCGGCTACCTAACAGGGAAGGGCCCCCTGTCTGGTGGACACGTGACTCACGTGACCTTATCAATCACTGGAGATGACTCACACTCTTTACCCTGCCCCTTATTATCTAATAAATATCAGCGCAGCCAGGCATTCAGGGCCACTATCGGTCTCCCCGTCTTGGTGGTAGTGGTCCCCCAGACCAGCTGTCTTTTCTTCTCTGTCTTGTGTCTTTATTTCTACGATCTCTCATTTCCGCACACGGGGAGAAAGATCCACAGACCCTGTAGGGCTGGTCCTTACAGTGGCGCAATCATAGCTCACTGCAGCCTCCAACTCTTGGGCTCAAGCAATCCTCCTGCCTTGGCCTCCTGAGTAGCTGGGGCTAGAGGCATGCACCACCATGCCTCTAAAACTTTGCCCGTGGCAAAGTTTTAATTTTTTTGTAGAGATTGAGGTCTCACTATGTTGCCCAGGCTGGTCTTGTTCTCCTGGGCTCAAGCAATCCTCCTGCCTTAGCCTCCCAAGAAGTGGGGATTACAGGTGTTAGCTACCACAGTCCACTAAAAAGATGAGTTCTGTAGGTTTCACAATAGCGATGTTATTTACAGAAGTGGCTGGGGAAGTTATAGATCTTGCGACCCCTGGTTACATGACTCTGGAGCACATATAGAAAAGGAAGCTAAGGGATGGCAGGTCATTGTTTAACCCACAACTGTTGTTTAGCAAAGTTCCAGCACCTTCATGATTCTAACCTTGTCTTATGAATGTGGCTTCAGGCCAGGCACAGTGGCTCATGCCTGTAATCCCAGCACCTCGAGAGACCGAGGTGGGTGGATCACTTGAGATCAGGAGTTGGAGACCAGCCTGACCAACATGGTGAAACCCTGTCTCTACTAAAAGTACAAAAGTCACCTGAGCATGGTGGTGGGCGGCTGTAATCCCAGCTACTCAGGAGGCTGAGGGAGGAGAATCACTTGAACTCAGGAGGTGGAGGTTGCAGGGAGCAGAGATCACGCCATTGCACTCCAGTCTGGGCAACAAGAGTGAAACTCTGTCTCAAAAATAAATAAATAAAAAGTAAATGAATGTGACTTCAATCTCTCAACAAGGACTGGGGGTCAGTTTTCTTCGTCTCAAAGTGTAACTATGAATTAAATTCCTCTCATGGTAATTTTGGCCTCTGCACTAGAAGAAGAAGAAGAAGAAAAATCTAGCCTGTGAGGTTAGAAACAAGATGGTCAGTCATGTTAGCTTTCTCTCATTACTTTCATTTCTGCAAAGGCAATTTCAAGATCCCTGTTATGAAATTAATCGGCTTCCCCCCACCACCTCCAAATTCATGTGTTGGACTTGTAACCTCCAGAACCTCAGAATGTGACTGTATTTGGACATAAGATTCTTTTTCGTTGCTTGCTTTTTGAGACAGGGTCTTGCTTGGTCACCCAGGCTGGAGTGCAGTGATGCGATTGTGGCTCACTGCAGCCTCAGCCTCCCTGGCTCAAGTGAGTCTCTCACCTCAGCCTCCCGAGTAGCTGGAAGTGCAGGTACATGCTACCATCTCCAGCTAAATTTTTGATGTTTTGTAGAGATCAGGTCTTGTTATGTCACCCAGTCTGGTCTTGAACTTCTGGGCTCTAGAGAGCTTCCCAAAATGCTGGGATTACAGGCATGACACATCGCACCCGGCCAGACATAGGCTCTTAAAGAGGTGACTAAGTTAAAGTGGAGTCCTGAGGGTGGCCTGGAATTTGGTTTTATTGGTTTTATAAGGAGAGATTAGGGCCTCTGCGAGAGGCTTCAGGAGAAACCAACCCTGCCAACACCTTGATTTTGGACTTCCAGCTTCCGGAAGTGTTAGAAAATAAACTCCTGGCCGGGCGCAGTGGCTCACACCTGTAATCCCAGCACTTTGGGAGGCTGAGTGGGG
>NW_012100321.1:2182845-2187400 GCF_000951045.1 Mandrillus leucophaeus
AGTGGCTCCTAGAAACCTCCCATACTACCCTCCTGCCTACTCTTCCTGAAGCCCAGCACTAAACATCCCAACTTGATGGGTTTTGAATTTTTACTTTTTTTTCTGAGATGGAGTCTTACTTTGTCACCCAGGCTAGAGTGCAGTGATGCGATCTCAGCTCACTGCAACCTCTCCCTCCTGGGTTCAAGCAATTCTCCTACCTCAGCCTTCTGAGTAGCTGGGAATATAGGCACCTGCTACCACGCCCAGCTAATTATTTTTGTATTTTTAGTAGAGACGAGGTTTCACCGTATTGGCCAGGCTGGCTCGAACTGCTGAACTCAAGTGATCCACCTGCCTCGGCTTCCCAAAGTGCTGGGATTACAGGCACGAGCCACCATACCCGGCCTGAATTCTTATTTTTTAAAAATAGAGATGAGGCCGTAATCCCAGCAATTTAGGAGGCCAAGGCAGGAGTATCACCAATTTTAGAACAGGATTTCACCAGGGGGAAGATGGTTTCCCCTGCTCCCCCTAACTCCAGGCTCATCTCTTCAATGCCCACAACTCCAGCCATTGCAGGATCTTTTCACTCCTAGACCTGACCATGCCACTGCCCAACCTGTGGGATAAGGTTCCGCACCTCACAGAAGCTCACAAGGCTCTCCACAGTATAGTTAGTAGTTACAGATGCAGGGTCAAGAAGCTGAAGGCATGGACCAAACCCTGGCCGACCACTTTCTAGATAGTGGACCTAGGGAAGGTAACTTACATCTGGGCACCCCTCAGTGTCCTCACTTGTTAAATGGGGAGAATAAAAGTACCTACCTGGTGGAGCCATCATGAGCGTCACTGAGGAGTGAGGATACCCCGCCCAGCTCCAGCAGAGGGACATGGCGGCCATGTGTGGCGGCAGATGTGTTCCTGGGACCCTGCAGTGGTGTGGGAAGAGCCAAGCCCAAGGGAACCATGGATCTCCACACAGAGCCAGACAGTGACGTGGGGATCCCCTGACATACGATATTTAAATACCTATTTTTTTTTTTTGCCTTAAATATTTTATTTGAAATTGAAACACAAATGCATACTAATTTGCCAGTTCTTTAAGGCAGAGCTGTATCAGGAACTCTTAGCTGTGAGAAACAAGGCATTTATTTTTTTTTTTTGAGACCGTTTTGCTCTTGTTGCCCAGGTTGGAGTGCAATGGCTTGCTCTCAGCTCACTGCAACCTCCACCTTCTGGGTTCAAGTGATTCTCCTGCCTCACCCTCACGAGTAGCTGGGATGACAGGCATGTGCAACTACACCCGGCTAATTTTGTATTTTTAGTAGAGATGGGGTGCCTCCATGTTGGTCAGGCTGGTCTTGAACTCCTGACCTCAGGTGATCTGCCTGCCTCGGCCTCCCGAAGCACTGGGATGACAGTCATGAGCCACTGTGCCCAGCCGAAAGCCATGTTTTAGAGTGGCATAATCACACTGGGACTTCTTCCCCCACTCCCAAGAACAAAAGCCCACAGTTACACAGCTGCTGCCCTTGGCTCGCCGGCTTAGGGTCGTCAGGGGTAGTCTGTTACTCTCCTTTCTTTTTCCTCATGATTACAAGGTGGTGACTTGGCTCCAGCCATCATCATCTCTAGTCAAGGCAGGAGGAGGAGAAGAGCTGCCACAACCAGGGCTGTCCTTTTTGGTCAGGAAAGATGTTTCTCCAGAAGCCCCCAGCAGCCCCTGTGCTTATGTCCCCTGGGTCTGCCCACACAGGGCCACAGGGCCACTGCTAGCCAGGAGAATGGGAAGACAATGTTGTATTCTTGGGCTATGACAAATAGAAACAAAATGTCCAAGAGATGGCGTGTGCAAGAGACCATGATGGAGACACAGGAAGAGAGACAGGCAGGGTGAGAGTCACAGTGACAGACAGTAAAGTGAGCCTGGCACAGACTTGCACAGCAGGGAACAAGGCCTCGCAGATACAAAGAAGGAAGGGGAGAGAGGACGGGTGGGAGACAAGGGCAGAGGAACCTGATGAGAGAGAAGGGAAGAAGGGAGGGCAGATGTAAGAGGGAGAAACAGAGTGTGAGGGGCAGGAGGACGGCTAGGAGCCCTTTGTCCCTCCTGCGGGAGTATCAGGACATCCTGACACTCTCCTGTCCAGAAGCTCATGTTCCACGCTGGGCCCCGAGGTCAGAGGCCTCCTGCTCTAGAAGCCCCAAGCCTGGACCCCACCCCAAGTGTACCTGTTTTCCCCAACCCAGCCCTGTGGTACCCAGGGCTGAGCGGGTGTCCCAGGCATCCTGCTTGCCTTGTCTGACCACTTCCCGATGGTTTTCCTCTAACATATCATCCCATGTGGGGTGGCTGGAATAATAACAGCCCCGCCCCCCCAGAGATATCCAGGTCTTAATCACTGAAACCTTTAATGTGATCTATTTTTTTTTTTTTTTTTTTTTGAGATGGAGTCTTGCTCTGTTCCCCAGGCTGGAGTGCAGTGGCATGATCTCGGCTCACTGCAACCTCTATCTCCCAGATTCAAGCGATCCTCCTGCCTCAGTCCCACTAGTAGCTGGGATTACAGGCATGCGCCACCATGCCTGGCTAATTTTTGTATTTTTATTAGAGATGGGGTTTTGCCACGTTGGTTAGGCTGGTCTTGAACTCCTGGCTTCAAGTGATCCTCCCACCTCAGCCTCCCCAAGTCCTGGGATTACAGGTGTGAGCCACCGTGCCTGGCCTCTGTCAATGTATGATCTTATGTGGCTAAAGGGACTTTGGGATTGAGTTAGGATCCTGAAATGAAATTATCCCAGATCATCCAGGGGGCCCTAAATGGAACCACTTGAGCGCTTGGAAGAGAGAGGCAGAGATCTGAAGGAGGAGAGGAGGTGACCTGATGACCTCAGGAGAGAGATTTGAGGCGGGACGCTGCTAGCTTTGAGGACAGTGGAAGAAGCCATGAGCCTCGGAACCAGGTGGCCTCTGGAAGCTGGGAAAAGCAAGGACCCAGTTTCTCCCCTGGAGCTCCCAGAAGGAACCGGCCCTGCCACCACTTTGACGTTAGCCCAGTAAAACTGATTTTGAACTTCTGACCTCTGGAACTGTAAGAGAATACATGTGGCTTATTTTAAGAAACTGCATTTGTCTTCCTTAACAGGGTTCATGATGGTGCCTCCCCGTGGGATGGCTGGAAGGTTAAACAAGTTAAAAAACATATGGATGTAAAGACTACTGCTGTCCAATACAATGAAATAAAATATTTGGCATGGCTGGACGGGGTGGCTTATGCCTGTAATCCCAGCACTTAGCGGGGCCAAGGAGGGTGGATCGCTTGAGGCCAGGAGTTAAAGACCAGCCTGGCCAACATAGCGAAACCCCATCTCTACTAAAAATACAAAAATTAGCCGGGCGTGGTGTCACATTAGTGTAATCCCAGCTACATGGGAGGCTGAGGCAGGAGAATCACTTGAACCCGGAAGGTGGAGGTTGCAGTGAGCTGAGATCTCGCCATTGCACTCCAGCCTGGGCAACAGAGTGAGACTCTGTCTCAAAACAAAAACAGAACAAAGCAAAACAAAACAAATTCGCATCCTCTGTCATGCCGGCCACCTGTCAAGTGCTCGGGCATTGCAGGTGGCCAGTGGTGGTCACACTGCACAGAGCAGTTACAGAAGATGCCCACCACTGCAGGCAGTTCCATGGCTGGTGCTGGCTCTGGCAGTTCCTAGGCCACTGCTACATGCTATGCAAGTGATACCCATGAGAGCTTTGCCCCCAGAGCCCAGCACAGACTTTGTCACAAAGTAGCTATCCGATAATTATTTATTGAAAGAAATGATGGGATGAATCCCAGACTCCGGTGTAAGCCACCCCCCTCACACACACACCCCTCCCCTGACTCTCAAAAACCATAGCCTGCCACAGCAGATTTGCTAAAGAGCAAAGGCAATAATAACCCTGGGTTCCGTCCAACTCATGCCCTGTACCCAGGCCCTAGGAGGGCAAGGACTTAGTAGGTATCTTCAGGGTCAGAGCCTGAGTCCTCGCCTTGTTGGTTCTGAATCTGACTTTGCTTCCGGTACAAACAGGCCACCTGCGGAGACAGGGTGGGACGGGGTGGTCAGAAGCTCCCTGGCTGTCCCCACTTCCACAAGGTTCCAGAGGCCACCACGCTAAAAAGCTGGTAGGGCCAAGCAGCTGGGCGGCCCAGCCCTGCTTCCCAGGGCCTCACCTGTGCACTGGTGGTGGCCTGCTCCGGCTGCTTGTCTTCACGGACTCGAATAAACCGAGGGAAGCGAAGGGAGATCCCCTTGTCACTATCCACCTGCAGAAGCGGGATGGAGACTCCTGCGGTCCAGCCCCAGCGACACCCTGCTCAGTCTCCTCCCTCCTCCACTCTGGACTGCTTCCTGATCCACACGAGGGGGCCAGATGATGAGTTGTCATAAGGATTAAACAAGTTGACAAAGTGCTTGGAACCGTACCCAGGGCACAGTAAGTGCTTAAGAAATGCTGCCTGTTGGCCAGGTGTGGTGGCTCACGCCTGTAATCCCAGCACTTTGGGAGGCCGAGGCGGGAGGATCA
>NW_012100321.1:2190000-2192621 GCF_000951045.1 Mandrillus leucophaeus
CTGGAAGAGCAGACAGGAGCCAAGGTCCCCTCCCTACTCTGCTGTGGGGCTGCCCAGAATCCCACACAGGGCCAAGCCCAGGTCCTCTGCCACTCACCAGGCCCCGCGCAGCAGGGTAGATGGGGGAGAGGGAGAGGTCGGCACACTTCACCTCCCACACGGCGCTGGGGTCCAGCCAGTGGTCGGGAGTCACGGCACCATCTATCCGCACATAAGGGCGGGGGCTGGGCAGCACCAGGGCCTGTAGTGAGCAGAGGAAGAGAGGATCTGAGGGTCTGGAATCTCAAAGTCAAGGCCAAGCGTTGGAGGGCTGGGGAGAGGGAGGAAGGGAAAAAAACAGACACCCCCTTGAAATAAACAGAAATAAACAGAAAGTGTAGGAAGGGAACAGAAACACACACCCCTTAAAGTAAACAGAAACAGAAATAGAAAGTGAAGGAAGGGAAAAGAAACAAGACACCTCCTTGAAGTAAAAAGCTGGGAAAGGTGGGAGTTGGGAGGAATGAGAGATGGTGGGTAGCACCAGGGCCTGCAGTGAGCAGAGGAAGAGAGGATCTGAGGGTCTGGAATCTCAAAGTCAAGGCCAAGCGTTGGAGGGCTGGGGAGAGGGAGGAAGGGAAAAAAACAGACACCCCCTTGAAATAAACAGAAATAGAAACAGAAAGTGTAGGAAGGGAACAGAAACACACACCCCTTAAAGTAAACAGAAACCCAAACAGAAATAGAAAGTGAAAGAAGGGAAATGAAACAAGACACCCCCCCTTGAAGTAAAAAGCTGGGAAAGGTGGGAGTTGGGAGGAATGAGAGATGGCAAGAAATGAAAGGCCCTGGGGGCTGAGGCAGGACATTAAAGACAAAAAGAGGCAGACAGAGGGTCAGAGATCTGGAGGAAGGAGACAGAGACACAGTGGGAGGGGGACAGAGATGTAGAGAGAGAGGGCAACGGAGAGAGAGAACCGAAGGGTCCGTGTGTCCCCACCCACATCTCATCTTGAATCACAGCTCCCGTAATCCCCACCTGTGGTGGAGGGACCTGGTGGGAGGTAACTGAATGATGGGGGCGGGATTTTCTGTGCTGTTCTAGCCAAAGTGAGGAAGTCTCACGAGATCTGACGGTTTTATAAAGGGCAGTTTCCCTGCACGTGCCCTCTTGCCTGGCACCATGTAAGACGTGCCTTTGCTCCTCTTTTGCCTTCCGCCATGACTGTGAGGCCTCCCCAGCCATGTGGAACTGTGAGTCCAGGAAACATCTTTCTTTATAAATGACCCAGTCTTGGGTTTTTTTTTTTTTTTTTTTTTTTTTTTGAGACAGAGTCTCATTGTCGCCCAGACTGGAGTGCAATGGCATGATTTCAGCTCATTGCAACCTCTATGTCCTGGGTTCAAGCAATTCTGCCTCAGCCTCCTGAGTAGCTGGAATTACAGGCATGTGCCACCATGCCCGGCTAATTTTTGTATTTTTAGTAGAGAAGGGGTTTCACCACATTGGTCAGGCTGGTCTCGAACTCCTGACCTCAGGTGATTCACCCGCCTTGGCCTCCCAAAAGTGTTGGGATTATAGGCATGAGCCACCGCGCCCAGCAAGTCTTGGGTTATTTCTTCATAGTAGTATGAGTATGAAAATAAACTAATATAGATCCAATATGTAGGACAGACACTCATGCCTGAAATGCCTGTGACCACGACAACTCATACTCACACTGATCAGGGCTAACAGGCACTTCACAAGGAGCAGTTGTGGCACCTGCTGTGTCCTGCGGCTACCCCCTGGTGTGAATGAGGCACAGGGCTTGGGGAGGCGAGGTTCCTTGAGCAGGGTCACCAGCTAGTAGCTGGCAGCGCTGAGACGTGAACCTGGAGATGCTGGACTCCAAAGCCAGCTCCACTGCCTGCTGCCCTCCTGCCCGCACCCAGAGTCCCAAGATGGTAGAGGGTCAAGAGCCCTGACGGAAGGAGTGCGCTGTCAGGGGCGGGAGGCGGCAGGGCTGGCTGAGGCACGGGCGCCATGACTCACCTTGAGGCTCTGGTGATGCTCCTCCAGCTCCTCGTCGCTGAAGCCAGTTCCAAGCTGCAGGGAGGAAGCGGGAGGTCAGAGGCTCAGCCGGCCATGGGCCCAGCACTTGCTCCCGCCATCTAAAGGTGTGTACACTCATGGCCCCCACCGCCTTCTGGTCTATGCAGTATCCACAGAAAACCAGAGAAGTGGGGAGCTGGGGGTGTGGAGCATCCAGCCCGAGATTCCCGGGTGGGGAATGCTCTCCCAGCAGGCTTGCCCCGTCCTTCACTTTATGGAGAAACTCCTCTGCTGCCACTGCCTCCCCGGCCCAGGAAGTCACTCCCTTATGCCCACCCACATCCTCACTGCCCAGTAACCAGCTGTCCTCACTTCCAATCTTTTTTTTTTTTTTTTTGAGACAGGGCCTAGCTCTTTCACCCAGGCTGGTGTGCAGTGGTGCAATCTTGGCTCACCGCGACCTCTGCCTCCTGAGTTCAAGCGATTCTCCTGCCTCGATTCTCCTGCCTCAACCTCCCAAAAGTGTTGGGATTATAGGCATGAGCCACCGCGCCCAGCAAGTCTTGAGTTATTTCTTCATAGTAGTATGAGTATGAAAATAAACTAA
>NW_012100321.1:2192671-2201299 GCF_000951045.1 Mandrillus leucophaeus
GGAAAAAAACAGACACCCCCTTGAAATAAACAGAAATAGAAACAGAAAGTGTAGGAAGGGAACAGAAACACACACCCCTTAAAGTAAACAGAAACCCAAACAGAAATAGAAAGTGAAAGAAGGGAAATGAAACAAGACACCCCCCCTTGAAGTAAAAAGCTGGGAAAGGTGGGAGTTGGGAGGAATGAGAGATGGCAAGAAATGAAAGGCCCTGGGGGCTGAGGCAGGACATTAAAGACAAAAAGAGGCAGACAGAGGGTCAGAGATCTGGAGGAAGGAGACAGAGACACAGTGGGAGGGGGACAGAGATGTAGAGAGAGAGGGCAACGGAGAGAGAGAACCGAAGGGTCCGTGTGTCCCCACCCACATCTCATCTTGAATCACAGCTCCCGTAATCCCCACCTGTGGTGGAGGGACCTGGTGGGAGGTAACTGAATGATGGGGGCGGGATTTTCTGTGCTGTTCTAGCCAAAGTGAGGAAGTCTCACGAGATCTGACGGTTTTATAAAGGGCAGTTTCCCTGCACGTGCCCTCTTGCCTGGCACCATGTAAGACGTGCCTTTGCTCCTCTTTTGCCTTCCGCCATGACTGTGAGGCCTCCCCAGCCATGTGGAACTGTGAGTCCAGGAAACATCTTTCTTTATAAATGACCCAGTCTTGGGTTTTTTTTTTTTTTTTTTTTTTTTTTTTTGAGACAGAGTCTCATTGTCGCCCAGACTGGAGTGCAATGGCATGATTTCAGCTCATTGCAACCTCTATGTCCTGGGTTCAAGCAATTCTGCCTCAGCCTCCTGAGTAGCTGGAATTACAGGCATGTGCCACCATGCCCGGCTAATTTTTGTATTTTTAGTAGAGAAGGGGTTTCACCACATTGGTCAGGCTGGTCTCGAACTCCTGACCTCAGGTGATTCACCCGCCTTGGCCTCCCAAAAGTGTTGGGATTATAGGCATGAGCCACCGCGCCCAGCAAGTCTTGAGTTATTTCTTCATAGTAGTATGAGTATGAAAATAAACTAATACAGATCCAATATGTAGGACAGACACTCATGTCTGAAATGCCTGTGACCATGACAACTCATACTCACACTGATCAGGGCTCACAGGCACTTCACAACGAGCAGTTGTGGCACCTGCTGTGTCCTGTGGCTACCCCCTGGTATGAATGAGGCACAGGGCTTGGGGAGGCGAGGTTCCTTGAGCAGGGTCACCAGCTAGTAGCCGGCAGCGCTGAGACATGAACCTGGAGATGCTGGACTCCAAAGCCAGCTCCACTGCCTGCTGCCCTCCTGCCCGCACCCAGAGCCCCAAGATGGTAGAGGGTCAAGAGCCCTGACGGAAGGAGTGCGCTGTCAGGGGCAGGGGGAGGCAGGGGTGGCTGAGGCTCGGCCGCCATGACTCACCTTGAGGCTCTGGTGATGCTCCTCCAGCTCCTCGTCGCTGAAGCCAGTTCCAAGCTGCAGGGAGGAAGCGGGAGGTCAGAGACTCAGCAGGCCATGGGCCCAGCACTTGCTCCCGCCATCTAAAGCTGTGTACACTCATGGCCCCCACCGCCTTCTGGTCTATGCAGTATCCACAGAAAACCAGAGAAGTGGGGAACTGGAGGTGTGGAGCATCCAGCCCGAGATTCCCGGGTGGGGAATGCTCTCCCAGCAGGCTTGCCTGTCCTCTGCTTTATGGAGAAACTCTTCTGCTTCCACTGTCTCCCTGGCCCAGGAAGTCACTCCCTTATGCCCACCCACATCCTCACTGCCCAGTAACTGGCTGTCCTCACTTCCAGTCTTTTTTTTTTTGAGACAGGGCCTAGCTCTTTCACCCAGGCTGGTGTGCAGTGGTGCGATCTTGGCTCACTGCAACCTCCACCTCCTGGGCTCAAGCAATCCTCCTGTCTCAGCCTCCCAAGCAGCTGGGACCACAGGCATACGCCACCACGCCTGGCTAATTTTTTTAGAAAAGTTTTTGTAGAGGTGGTATCTCACTATGTTGCCCAGGCTGGTCTCGAACTCCTGGGCTCAAGTGATCCTCCCGCCTCAGCCCCACAAAGTGCTGGGATTACAGGCGTGAGTCGCCATGCCCAGCCCGTCTCTAATGTTAACACTGCCAAGAGCTTCTTTCACCTACCAAAACAGGAAAGGCTAAAAATTAGCAATAATGCTCGATGCTGACAGATAGACAGCAAGTGAACAATAACAACCAATATCACCTGGAAGGCTCCTTTTGCATTAAGAGTCTTAAGGATTTTTTTTTGCCTTTTGTCCTGACAATAGCTTGTTTAAAAATCTATTCTAAATAATGCAAAATGGTGACAATATAGATTGGTGGCCAAAATATTTGTGAAATATAAAATCATTTCTGTCACTGATCATGTAGGTTAACGGACACTAAGTACTGATGTCACCCATAAGAACAAAGCTGGCAACAGCTTCCCCAGACAGCCACAGGGAGCTGGTTCAGGACACTGGGGCATAGCACTTGAAAATTCTCGTGCAGGCATTCAAGTCCTGTTGCCACACTGCTTAAGGGCATACACAACATTGAAAATAAAGTACTTCCAGGGTAAAAAGGCAGAAGAGAAAATTACTCATAGAGAAAGACCACAACTTTGCAAAAATGTAAATAAAACATTCCCTCAAATGTCACTACTGCGTGTCTCTGGGCGGTGGGATTCTAGGTGATATTTTGTTCTGCTTCTGTGGCAAAAGACCCAAATTTGCTGGAGAGGGGAGTATAGGAAATACATTAAGAAAATCTAGTCCAAAATGTGCACAGCTTTAAGAAAAACTTTAACTTGAAAAAAAATAAAAATCACTTCACATTTCCCAGAATTCCTTGCAGCTAGGGGTGAGCCATGGAGCAAAGTGATGAGCAACAGAACCTGAGCAGAAGGTGTTGGACGAGGCTGACTCATGGTCCACCCCACTTTGCTCCTTCCTGGTGCGTGGAGCAGGCATGGCCATGAGGGCTGGAACTCCTGCAGCCACATTGTGATGATGAGGCCAGAGGCACATGACAAAAAATAATGTGGGGAGAGAGAGGAGGAACCTGAATCCCTAATGGCATCGGACTGCCCCCTCCACACTTCTCATTTCATAAGGAAAAAAATCCTTTTCTTAGTGTGAGCCACCACTATTTGTAGCTAATCTCCATCTCTCACTGACACACATTCCTGACACCTTTCTATCCCAGCCCGTTTTTCTATATGAAGCAAGAGTTACTTATAGAACCAGAAAAAGTAAATAAAAACTGGGGAGAACGAATCCTTCACAGGGGGATGTGAGTGTCCCTAGGTCTGGGTTGTGCAATAGGAAGTCCCCCCGGGAGTCTAATCTCCTTCCCTCCTGCTTCTGCGGTCAGCCCCAGTCCCCCAGGACCTTGCATATGGCCTGCAGCTCCTCACTGTCCTCGTCATAGGAGGCCAGCAGGAAGCCCCCGTACCGGCCGGCCCGCTTCCCCCGGCCCAGGTAGGCGCCGATCACCACCAGGTCCAGGGTGTCACCCACGCCATCAAGGTAGTCCTTCTTCAGCTGGGGGAAGAGGAGGCAAGAGATGAGAGGGGGAGCGCCCAAGGCGGGGGCCTCACTGCTGGAGAGGGGCTCCTCCGTGGACTGAGGAGGGACTGGAGGTAAGTCTGAAGGGAACTTCCAGAAGGAACCCCAAGGATGGCCCCTGGGAAGAGACTGGACATGGGAAGGGCTTCTAGGTTTAAATAAGAACAAATGGGGCCAGGCGCGGTGGCTCATGCCTGTAATCCCAGCACTTTGGGAGGCCGAGGCGGGTGGATCACCTGAGGTCGGGAGTTTGAGACCAGTCTGACCAACACGGAGAAACCCGTCTCTACTAAAAATATAAAATTAGCTGGGCGTGGTGGCGTGTGCCTGCAATCCCAGCTACTCAGGAGGCTGAGGTAGGAGAATCGCTTGAACCCGGGAGGTGGAGGTTGCAGTGAGCCAAGACCGTGCCATCGCACTCCAGCCCGGGTAATGAGAGTGAAACTCCATCTCAAAATAAATAAATAAATAAATAAATAAGAACAAATGGGAAATGCAGGCGGGATCGACAGGACCTCAGGAGTCAGCCTTGGCACCCTCTTTCCCTCAGTACAGAGACGTGGCCAACTCGCTCTGGCCACTCCTCCAAAGGGAGAGCATTTTTCCATTCATTCAGACACGTTCACTAAGTGCTGACCGTGTGCCAGGCAGAAGCTCAGCCTTGGGGGCACAACAGTGCTATTTCCTGAGACAGGAAAGGTCTGTGCTGGAGGGAAGATAGCCACAGACAGCCATAAGCACACAGGAAGAGCTGGTAAGCCGGCCTGGCCAGCTCGGTGCCACAGTGCCTCCCGCTCCAGCCCCTCTCCACTCAAACATCCATCACCTCTTACTAAGGACAGGCTCCTGCTCGCTGGCCCTCACCACGCCCGTCCTCCACTCGAGGGGAAACCCCAGGAGCTTTGCACAATGACAACCTGACCGTGACTCCTGGCACGGAACCCTCATTGACTTCCTGAAACCCTCAAGAGGAAGATCCAGCTTTATCTCACAGTGGCCCCCAGGTGCTGCGTCATCTGGGGCCTGCTCCCCACTCTGAGCTCACCTCGGCCTCGCCTGCCCTTGCTCCCTGCACAGGCAGAGCCTGCTCCGCCCTCAGGGTCTCTGCACCAGCGGTTCTCTTCCCTAGTGCTCTGTCCCTGGCCTGATCACCTGGGGCACTCCCAGCCCCTCCTCGCGGGGCCGGAGCTGACTCGCTTTTCTTCACGGCGCCCACTCCTGCCCGACTTTCTCTTATTCATGTCCTGGCTGACTTCCTGCCCAAGAGCCTGGCATGACATGGGCGGCAGGCTCGGGAGAGAAACCTCATCTACGCTGCACCTCGCGGGATGTGCAGTGCTCAGGCTGGGGCTGTTCTCAATCACAACTCGTGAGCAAGGGCTTGCAGCAGGGAGGAGGTCTGAGCTCGGCCGCAGCAGGGAGGAGGTCTGAGCTCGGCCGCAGCAGGGAGGAGGTCTGAGCTCGGCCGCAGCAGGGAGGAGGTCTGAGCTCGGCCGCAGCAGGGAGGAGGTCTGAGCTCGGCCGCAGCAGGGGGCCGGGGTGGGATTGTGGAAAGGGGCCCTGCGCTCAGACAGGGTACACAGTGGAGGCTCAAAATCCACGGCCCAGCTGGGACAGACTCCAGACCCAGGGCAGGGAAGGCCCGGTTAGGGGGTGGGAATCACCTTGAGCCAGTTGTGCGATCTCTTGGCGATCTCGTAGGTGGCATCGACATCCAGGGTCTTCACCATCAACCCCTCACAGGAGTCTGAGGGAGACACAGAAGCGTGGTCCTTGGGAAGCCCTGGCTCACAAGCGCCAGGGCAGGCAGGATTCTGGTCAAACAGTCCCGGATTGGGGACGGGCTGGGAGGCCAGGGTCAGCGCAAGCTGCAGACCTCAGGAGAGAAGAACAAGCACCCTCACCTTTCACCGACTGCTCCAGGAACTCGGCGATCTGCTCGACGTCCTTGGTGTCCAGAGAGGTGGCGAAGACAAACTCGCCCTCCGTCTCCACAAAGTTCTCCCGGAGCAGCTGCCGGCGCCGGGAAAGGGGCTCACGTACCAGGGACTGCAGGGCCGGGGAGGAGAAGAGAGATGAGACATCGTTGTGGAAATAAAGACAATAAGCCCCAAATGTGAGGCGAACAGGACACGTGCAGGTCACAACTAGTGACAGCTAGTTCGTGGAAAGCCTTGAAAGGGAAGAACCCCGACGTCAGAAGGATTCCGGGAGCTTAAAGCACGGGGCTAGGTCACTGGCAAGAGGGCTTGACATCATTTAGAGTCGGTGCCTTCAGGAGCACCAGACAGGGGGCCGCGGCCTCGCTGGAGCTTGAATTAACACTTTATGGGCATCTCATCAGTTTTTGGTTTTCTTTTTGAGACAGAATCTCGCTGTTGCCCAGGCTAGACTGCAGTGGTGAAATCTTGGCTCACTGCAGACTCTGCCTCCTGAATTCAAGTGACTCTCATGCGTCGGCCTCCCGAGTAGCTGGGACTACAGGTGCACGTCACCACACCCAGCTAATTTGTGCATTTTTTAGTAGAGATAGGGTTTCATCATGTTGGCCAGCTGGTCTTGAACTCCTGACCTCAAGCGATCCACCCACCTCAGCCTCCCAAAGTGCTGGGATGACAGGCGTGAGCCACTGCACCCAGCCTCATCTCCAAGACGATTAAAAAAAAAAAATTTCCTAGAATTCCGAAAGTTTTCACTGAGTTTTTTCAGTACCTTTAGAGTTTTGTGTTTTCTTTGAAATCAGTCCAGCTGGACCTTGCAAGAGTGTGTGTCAGAGAGGAAGGGGGTGATCTAATGTTTTCAAACAAAGGATAAAGCAGTTGTCTCCGCATATCAACACTGACTAATCCGTCTTGTGGCTTTGAATTGCTTTTCTCTTTTGTGCAATCGGTTCCCATCCACGCGCAGTGTTCCTGCTCTGCCCTTTGCCCAGGGCTTCTCTCTGTGTGGATGTTAAACTACCTTCACCGCTTGCCCTCCAGGGGGACATGTACGTGTTTTCCATCGACAGTTCTTTTCTGTCGTAAAATTGTGCTCATGAACGTCTTGTATGAAAAGATGAGAGAGGGGAGCCACAAGGGTTAGGCAGGTACAATATATCTGGGGTCAGACCACTTCAGGTTTACATCCCAGCCACACACTTCCTGGCTGGTGACTTCGGGCGGGCAAGCGTTTACCTCTGTGCACCCAGAGCTCCCATCTGTAAAATGCAGCAATACCTACTCAGCGCATGTCTGGAAAACTCAGCTGACTGAGCAGGTGCTACCCAGAGTAGCCGCCACCAGCCATGAGCCCTTGAAATGCAGCAAGTTCAATCGGAGATGTGCTCAGGGCAAAATAGTCACTGGATTTAGAAGACTTAATCCAACAAAAGCGTAAAATTCCACGTTAATAATTTCTTATATTCATCACACATTGAAAGGATAATATCTTAGACACTGGGTTAAAGAAAATAGGATTTTATCTGTTTCTTCTTACCTTTTAATATGACTACTAGAAGCTCTAAAAATAGAAATGTAGGCTGCTTGTGGTGGATCACACCGGCAATCTCAGCAGTTTGGGAGGCTGAGGCAGGAGGATCATTTGAGGTCACGAGTTCAAGACCAGCCTGGCCAACATGGTGAAACCTGGTCTGTACTAAAAATGCACAAATTAGCTGGGCGAGGTCCTCGGCAGGAACCTGTAGTGCCAGCTACTCGGGAGGCCGACGCAGGAGAATTGCTTGAACTCGGGAGTTGGAAGTTGCAGTGAGCCAAGATCAAACCACTACACTCCAGCCTGAGAGAGAGAGACTGTGTCTCAAAGAAAAAAAAAAAAAAAAAAAAAAATCTAGGGGATGAGGACACATTAAAGAGAAGAAAAAAGATACCTACTTGACTACATAAAAATAGTTCATTCATGTTCAACTACTGATAATAAAAAAATTTTTTTTTTTTTTTTGAGATGGAGTCTCACTCTATTGCCCAGGCTGAAGTGCAGTGGCAATCTCGGGGCTCACTGCAAGCTCCGCCTCCCAAGGTCACGCCATTCTCTTGCCTCAGCCTCCCGAATAGCTGGGACTACAGGAGCCTGCCACCACGCCTGGCTAATTTTTTTGTATTTTTAGTAGAGACAGGGTTTCATCATGTTAGATGGTCTCGATCTCCCGACCTCATAATTCGCCCGCCTCGGCCTCCCAAAATGCTGGGATTACAGGAGTGAGCCACCACGCCTGGCCAATAAAAAATTTTTTTAAAGTAATACTTCAAACAAGTTCTACACAGCAAAATAGGCCATCAACAAAGTTTAAAGAAGGAATCTTTGAAGGAATGAGAAGAAATATTTGAAATGCTCGTGGGAGATAAAGGAACCAGCTGAGCAGGGATGATCAAATCCTGCAGAAAAATCCACAAACTATCCAGTGTTTGGAAAGCACCTGATGCTTGATTTTTCTCTCCCCAGACATCACAGGAAACAAAAATCAGACTCTGACTGTCTTCCTTCAGTAATTTCATGCAGTGAAATGTCAGTTTGCATCATAAAATTGCGGGTTTGGGCACCCAAGGCATCTCAGTATTAGAACCACTACCAGCTCCACCTGTCCCGGTGAAGGACAGATAGGCCTAACAGAGAAAAAGAGTGTTCAGACCAGAAAGACATGAGTGAGAACCCACCAGACAGGCAGGCAAAAGACATGCATAGGTAAGTCACAGAACAAATGCACGCGGCCAACAATCTGAAAAGATGACTGATAATCAATATTCATTAATAAGATGGAAGTTATCAAGTTATCACAAGATCATTGTTCATCTACCAGATTGTCAAAGATTATCTGGTATGGGCCGGGCGCGGTGGCTCACGCCTGTAATCCCAGCACTTTGGGAGGCCAAGGAGGGCAGATCACGAGGTCAGGAAATCAAGACCATCCTGGCCAACATGGTGAAACCCCATCTCTACTAAAATACAAAAATTAGCCCTGTGTGGTGGTGCATGCCTATAGTCCCAGCTACTCGGGAGGCTGAGGTAGAGTGATTGCTTGAACCCAGGAAGTGGAGGTTGCAGCGAGCCGAGATCCTGCCACTGCACTCCAGCAACAGGGCGAGAC
>NW_012100321.1:2202584-2204859 GCF_000951045.1 Mandrillus leucophaeus
ATGAAACATAACCTATGTTTTGAAAAATTGGTGAGACTAGAGGCATTATTTTACACTTTGCAAATCCTCTAATATCTGGCTTCATAGAGGCTGGATTCTCCTGCGTGCTTCTGCAACACACTGTTCTGGTGGCAGGACCTGAGGAAGATCCACCTCACGCCAACATGGAGTTGGAAACAGAGGGACGTCGAAGATGTCCTTGAAAGAATCTTAAGGAACCTCAGGGGTCCTCAGACCACACTTTGAGAACTCCTGCCCAAGTGTGGCCTCCTGGCCGCGTGAAGTGGCAGAGTCGGAAATGGAAGTCAGACTGGCAGCTGCCAGGCTCACATCCCACCCCGTCACCCCTCAGTTGCCCCTGGACAGGAAGCCGGAACTCACCTCTCCATTGAGGTAGATGAGGTCGAAGGCGTACAAACACACCTGCACCTGGATCTCGGACGCATCCACTTCCTGGGTTGGGGCACAATGGAGTTTGTGAGTGCAGGAAGGTGAGACAGGGTGCTGGGCCTGAGGCCAACAGCATGCACCTACTGGTCTCCCTCTCGCCCCACCTAACTGGCAGCCCATCTGTGAGGGCAGCCACGCTGCTGGTTCCAGGTGCTGGATTGTAACGGCTCTCAGCTAATTCCGACAACCTCACTTCCCTTCACCAGATATTTGCTCTCCCAGCCTTTTCTGCAGCTAATGGCAGTGACATGGCACAGTTCTGGCCAATGAGATGGAAAAGGGGAAACCTGTAGGGGTTTCCCGAACAGATCTTTCATAGTGAAACAACAGAGATGCAGGAAAAGGGCCTTCCCCTCTTCCTACTTGGGATGCTGGGATGAGAATGTGATGGCTGGAGCTGTGGCAGCCATTCTGCAGAAGGCTGAAAGAACTGCATCCAGACTGACACTCTGCCCTTCTGGGCACTGGGCAGGACCCGCAGCCAGGACTGGGTGGAAGATGAGGAAGTACGGGGCCTTGGCAGGCAGTGGAGCGGGTGATGCTACCTTGCGTTTGCGGGTGGTGAGCACTTGGAATGGCTGGATCTGCTTCTTTTCCCGGTCCCAAGCCACGGCTTCCGTGTCCAGGATGAAGGATGTGACCGATGGGAGTTTAATCTGAAAAGTGAAGGGAGAGACCAGGGCCTGTGAGAGGTGGAGGATGAGGTGGAAAGACAAACACGGGGAGATAAATTCCCCTTTTCTTCTGCAGCTCTCAAGATGCACTAACAAAGAGGCAGCACATGCGCACAGATGCTTTTCTCTTGTTCCCACCAAGAGGAGACAGAAACTAACGTTTCTGAGAATGTAATATTTGGTCCCACAAACTGGAAACCCAGGAGCTCTTGTCATCTCCCTCCTTCTGTCACCCACATTCAGTTCCCCAGTGGACTTGATGATTTCTTAAGCTGTCCACTTCCCACCACCTCCCTGCTCAGCCCAGCCTACTGGGCTTCCCTGTCCTGCACCGACCCCCTCCAATCCAGCTTCCCCATAGCGGCCAGGGTGACACTGGCAAGCCCCAAATCCGATTAAAGCACCTCCCTACTAAAAACCATCCCCATGATTCCCCAAAGCTGTGAGGACTCTCCTAGGTCAGCCTGGGTCGTCCCTCGCCTCGCCTGGCCCCCTCAGCCTCTCTTTGCCCCAGCATGTGAGCCTCTCTGTTTCTCAAACAAATGGGCGATGCCTCTTCCACCACTGGGCCTTTGCATATGCCGTTCCCTCTAGAATGCCTGCCCCGTCCGTCTCCTCCACTGGGAGGCCTTCTTTTCCCTCAAGGGAACACTGTGTTGCCCAAGCCAGGGCAGCATTCATGTTGTATCCTGGAGCCAGGGAGCTTCCCTGGCACCAAGTCTAAGCCAAGCCTGTTTCTTTTCTTTTCTTTTTGAGACAGTCTCGCTCTGTCGCCCAGGCTGCAGTGCAGTGGCATGATCTCAGCTCACTGCAACCTCCACCTCCCAGGCTCAAGCAATTCTCCTGCCTCAGCCTCCTGAGTAGCTGGGATTACAGGCACATGCCACCACGCCCGGCTACTTTTTGTATTTTCGTAGAAACAGGGTTTCACCATGTTGGCCAGGCTAGTCTTGAACTCCTGACCTCAACTGATCCAGCCGCTTCAGCCTCCCAAAGTGCTGGGATTACAGGTGTGAGCCACCACGCCCGGTCTCTCCTCTTCTCTTTCTTTTTTGAGACAGAGTCTCCCTCTGTCACCCAGCCTGGCGTGCAGTGGTGCAATCTCCGCTCAGTGCAGCCTGTGTCTCCCAGGCTCAAGTGATTCTCCTGCC
>NW_012100321.1:2206014-2207352 GCF_000951045.1 Mandrillus leucophaeus
TTGGTTACTTGGGTGTATGAACTTTTCAAAATTAATGAAACAGCATAGTGCACACTGAAAATCACTAACTTTTAGGGAAATTACACCTTAAGAAAATCGATTTAAAAAACAGTGCTTGGCACTGAACAGGAGCTCCCCTAATGCACGCACTCAGCTGTGCCTCTCGCCGTCACTGTCTCTAACAGGCAGAAAGCTGGCCACTGTGCCCCCTGCTTTCTGAAATAGCCTATTTCCTATTGAATTAGGGGCAGGCAAAGAGAAAGGCTCTTTGACGGAGGACTCCTTGAACAGGCACAAGACCCCCATTGGGTGCAGAGAAGCCCCCAGCTCTGGGGCCTGTGACGCCCAGCTCTGTATGACTCTCTCTCTGAGACTTGGGGCCTATCCGCAGGCTGGCCCCGTCTACACTCGTCCTGACTTCCTCTCCCTGCGTTCCTGACCAGAGAGGCTGCAGAGTTAGACTCCGGCTTTTCAAGGCTTTGCTGCACTAAGGTGGCCACAGAACTCGGTGCTGGACAGTGACTCCCAGCTGGAGTCCACGGCAGGGGAGCGGGTGTGGGTGGGAGGTGTCCAGGAAAGTGTTAACTCAAGCTAGAATCCCTTTTCCCTCTTTCTGTCTGGAAGAGTGACATCTGTTTGGGAAACTCTAAGGGGACAAGCATCGGCACTAAAAGCCAACCAGCCACGGACAGCAGGGGATAGAGGTAGTGATGAGCTGGGTTCAGGGGGACATCAGTGCTCGGCCAAGTCAGTGCTGGGGTGCCCACCTCTAGATGTGAGAAAAAAATCCTATCGGCGTACACCGCGCAGGACTGAGTGCTCCGTCATTTGCAGCCAAACGCAATCTGATCTCCTCCCAATAAACCCCGCACTGTGCCACGCTGGCCTAGACTGGCCTCAGGTCTTTGCACCCCTGACCACAGCCCGTGGCAGAGTGCAAGTGCATGGCAGACGCCCACCTTGGGGATGCGGCTGATGATGTCCGGGTACTTTCCAGTGTTGTCTTCCTGATTCCTGCTGAAGATCTTCACCTCCCCGCCTTCCAGGGCGTGGATCTGTCACGATGGGAGAAGGGAGGGGAAATCAGCTGAGTCCCCTCATGCGGCCTCACCTTTCTCTTCTGACCCCACCTGCACTCGTAGAAGGTTCTGGAAGCTCTGGAGGAGGAACTAGTGTGGAGACTTGAGCGAATCATCTCCTCAGTACCAACAGCACCCCCCAGCCCTGTCTCTGGAAGCTCCTGCCATCATTTTCTTCTTCATTTCCAACCCTACACCTCTCCCCATGTAAGCACGTGCACCTTGCTGCGTGTGGGTGCTGATTTGTTTAAATGTCATT
>NW_012100321.1:2208737-2217341 GCF_000951045.1 Mandrillus leucophaeus
ACTCTACAGGTTGGGTGTGATGGCTCACAGCTGTAATCCCAGCATTTTGGGAGGCAGAGGTGGGTGGATCACGAGGTCAAGAGATCAAGACCATCCTGGCTAACAGAGTGAAACCCCATTTCTACTAAAAATACAAAAATTAGCTGGGCGTGGTGGTGGGCGCCTGTAATCCCAGCTACTTGGAAGCCTGAGGCAGGAGAATCACTTGAACCCGGGAGGCGGAGGTTGCAGTGAGCCGAAATCATGCCAATGCACTCCAGCCTGAGTGACAGAGTGAGACTCTGTCTTAAAAAGCAAAACAAAACAAAACAAAAGCCGCATCCACCGCATGGAGGCCGATGCTGAAGCCCAGAGGGACGAGCGAGGGCAGCTGGGCAGTCTGTACTGCAGGCCGGCTTGGAGCTCAGGCATCAGTGACCCCCCGCCCCTGCTCTTTGACGGTCTCCTGTCTGTGGAAGGGATATGTCCCACTCCCCATACCTGCGCCCTCTGCCCATCGTATTTGTATTCGCAGGTGAAAGCTGCCTCCTCAAAGCGTTTCAGGACCTCACTGACGCCCCGCGTGGGATGGGCCAACATTGGTTTCAGCGGAATCCCTGGGAGAGGAGGAGAGTGAGTGAGAGGAGAGGGAAGGCAATGGATTAGAGGGGAAACATGGCGACGAGAACTGCTAACGGGCCCCAGGACCATTCTCCTTCCTTGCTATTCAGTCACGAAGCCTCCCACGTTTTAGAAAGAGACCTAGCCTCCCACTTGGGACTACAGCCTCCAGCCTTCCTTGCAGCTGGGAAAGGCCATGTGATTGGAACCCACGCAGCATGTGCAATGTCTGGCTCACATCCTTGCAAGGAATCTGGTTGCCTCCCTTCCCTCCTCTGCGTCCCTCCTCCTACAATTAGAACAGGGAAGTGAGCCACATTTGATCACAGACACTATGGTGACAATCTTTGGAGGACAGAGGGACAAGACACAGGAACCTGGGTCCCTGGGTCATCCCTGGGTCACAGCTGCACACCTGTACCTTCCCTGTCCACCTCCCTTGCTCTGGACATTTATGTGTGAGAGAAAGAGATTCTATCTTGCCTGACCCACTGCCTTCTGGCCCATTTTTATTTACTTATTTATTGTCTCACTCTGTCGCCCAGCTGGAGGGCAGTGGCGCGACGACGGCTCACTGCAGCCTTGAACTCCTGGGCTCAAGCGATCTTCCCACCTCAGCCTCCCGAGTAGCTGGGATTACAGGCACATGCCACCACACCCAGCTCCTGTTTATCACAGCAGGGTCACCTACACCCTGTCTACTCCAGAAGGGGAAACTGGGGAAATTCCAAGGAGAAAAGCAGTGGGTTTCAGCACCAGGGAAGAGCATTCGGTTTTGGTCGGGGAGAGGACCCTGCAGGTTCTGAGAGGGGCGCCTACAATGGCCGTCCTCACGCCGACTCAGGAGGGGACAGGGCTGCTCTCAGCGCCCCTGGGGTCTGTACCTGGGCTCAGCTTGCAGTGCTCCGGGAGACGTTCCAGGCCGTGCTCCAGCAGCACGGGGATAATTCGGTCCAGGTCGGGCACCTCACTGGGGTGGAGGGTGAGAACAAGATAGAGGAAGCCTTTCTAGAACTCACACAGTTTGGAAAGAGAGCCCGGCCTGCTCCCAGAAACCTGGGCTCCTGGATACCTCTGCCCACCTCAGTCACCACGTGCCGAACTCCTCTTGCTACCCTGTCTCTGTGCTCTCCCTTGGCGTCACTATCTGTTACCTTGTCTCCCTTAGTCTGGCCCTGCCCCTGTTCCCTGTCTGTCACCATGAGACCAGCGATTCTCTACTCGGGCTACACGTGAGACTACTCAAGAATATAGTTTTTAAAAAAAGGTTTTTGGCCAGGCACGGTGGCTCATGCCTGTAGTCCCAGCACTTTGGGAGGCCGAGGCGGGTGCATCACTTGAGCCCAGGAGTTCAAGACCAGCCTAGCCAACATGGTGAAATCCCATCTTGACTAAAAACACAGAAGTTAGCCGGGGATGGTGGCAACGCGCCTGTAGTCCCAGCTACTCAGGAGACTGAGGCAGGAGGATCGCTCGAACCCTGGAGGCAGAAGTTGCAGCGAGCCGAGATTGTGCCGCTACACTCCAGCCTGGATGACAGGGTGAGACTCCATCTCAAAAAAAAAATAAAAATAGACAAATAAATAACGGTTTTCAAGGCCAGGCTCCACCTACAAAGATTCTGATGTAGCTGGTGTGGGGTAGGCCTGAGGTCAGCAGCCGGTAGAGCCCCACGTGCAGGCTGGGTTGAGCTTGCTGCCCGGGCCTGGGAGCTCTACTGGGCCTTGTTCACCGCTGTCTGCTCTGACTGGCTCAGAGCAGGTGCTCTGAGGGCATCCATGGAACTGCCATCGGCCCTCCTGCCTCGGACATCCTCTCTGGGGCAGTCAGGATCTTGGAGTCACCAGCCCTGGGTCAGCTGCTGTCCTAGGTCCCTCCACACGGCTCTCACTGGAGTCCAATGTCTTCTCCGTGACTCTCAGGACCCTTCACCATGTACCAGTCACCTGCTCCTCTCAGGGTCCCTTGAGGCCTTTCTACACGCACAGCCCTGTCTGGAACTCGGAAGCCTCATGATGCCGGCTGCCCTCCCTTGCTGTCAGCGTTTTTCTTTTCTTTTTTTTTTAAGACAGAGTCTCACTCTGTTGCCCAAGCTGGAATGCAGTGGCGTGATCTCAGCTCACGGCAGCCTCCGACTCCCGGGTTCAAATGATTCTCGTGCCTCAGCCCCCCAAGTAGCTGGGATTACAGGCTAATTTTTGTATTTTTAGTAGAGACTGGGTTTCACCACGTTGGCCAGGCTGGTCTCAAACTCCTCACCTCAAGAGATCTGCCTGCCTCGGGCTCCCAAGTGCTGGGATTACAGGCGTGAGCCACTGTGCCCGGACACTGTCAGCGTCTTCTATACCTCTCCTAGGGTCACTGACCCTTCACTGTTTGCCACCCTCCTGATCTTTGTCATCAACCTTGTGCCAAGCACCAGTCTTGTCTAGATCACCACCTCTGCTCTCAGTCACCCCATGACCGCACTAATGATGCCTGTCCATCACTTACTGGCCCCGCCCACTGCTCCTCTGGCTCCACCCCATCCCTGGCACTCTGCCCACAGCCCGTGGCAACTCTGCCCACAGCCCGGCTCTCACCAGAATGTCTGCTTCAGGATCATGCCTTGCTCCTCCAGCCACGTCTTTCTGGCCTCTGCTGTCTTGCCCTTCCCAGCATCCACCACGGCTGGTGGGAATTCTAAGAAAAGACCCACCAGAGGCTTTGGAAGGTGCTCATGTCCTTGGCTACACCAGGGTGCACAGTGGGTGGTTTGCTGTATGGCAAGGAATGCAGATGCCGCAGCCCAAGACGCTCCCCCGCAGAGGAGAGGAGCCTGGGATGGCAGGGGCCCGCTGGGGAAGGGGCAGGCATGGGCCTCTGAAGAGGAGGGGGGAAGCCCAACTTAACTCCAGTGAGGGACACAGTGACGGGCCACAGGAGCTCACCTTGGCCTGGGGGCGTGAGGCTCACAGCCTGGGAGAGGGCGGCCAGCACCGACTGCTCTGCCAGCCCAAGGCGTAGCCGTCCGCTCAGGGACCTGGGGAGACAGCAGGCCAGGGAAGGGGGCTTGTCTGCACCTCCCCGATCTTGCCTCCTCCCTTCTCTGGTCTACCCCACCGTGACATGTATAGACCCTCTCCTCAAAAACCAGAAGGATCTTCAGAGCCCGAAAGGGACCCCAGACATCACACAGCCCCATGTGACAGATGAGGAAACTGAGGCCAGGCAGTAGTGATCCTGCCAGCTAGCATGGACTGGGGAGGGGCACAAGTAGGTGCACCAGCACCTCTCATCTCAGCTGCCCTGAGGGGTTGGCGAGACTCAAGCAGGGTGAGTCAGGGAGAGAACTGAGCCTGGCGCCCGCCTTGGTGACTGTGATGGTCAGGACCCCAGCATGGTCCTTGCTTTGAGCCAGTGGCAGGAGGCAAGTGGCTTAGTTTGCCTCCCCGTGTCTCCATTTCCCCTTCTATAAACTGGAGGTGAGGGTAACAAGACAGTCTCACAGAGTCGCTGGCAGGAACTGATAAGGCACGTGGCACAGGGCTGGGCACCCAAGAAATGCTCCATGATGTGAGCCCTCAATGGCTTTGCTCTGTCATGGCAAACAAATCCTGGCTTCCTGCTGCAGGGCCTGTGCCCAGGCCGAGGCAGACCTCACTAATCAATCACTGCACACCTCATCCACAGGGGCCCAGGGGCCTTCTCTAGACAGCACTACCAAGGGACAGAAGCTGGCCTGAGAAAGGAAACAGTGTCCCTTCCCACTCTTCAGGGGCCAGGTCTCCTGCTCATGCTTTTCTCGTCCAAGGATGGTCAGGGCATTCGTGATGATTCCGGCTGCCAGTCCCTCCCTCCTTTCACCTCCGCGTCTGCAGGCCCCCTCTGCAGCCTCACAGGCCCACACACTCACCTGGCGATGAACCGGGCTTCTGAGTGGCGGCAGGCCACAAAGAGGCCTTTGATGATGTCTATCTTCTTGGCTGTGGACTGGAGAGTCAGGGGAAGAGCCGTCAGTGCCTGGTGAAGGCAGGGACCACACCTCCACCCCACCAGCCACGCTGCTGCCCCACATTTTGGAACACCTGCCCTCCTTCCCTCACCCCATCCCCATGTCCCAGCTCCCATGGTCGCCCACTCTTAGGGCAGTAAGAACGAGTTAGCTCTCCTTGCCTCCCTCTCCCTTTATCCAGGAAGTATTTAGAGTCCTGTCATGTGGCAGCCATGGTATTGGGTCTGCTAGACTCTGGAGAGAACCTCCTAGCCTTGGGTGCAGAAAGGAGAGGAAGCCATGCCCCCCACAAGCAGAACTGAAGTGACCCAGCCGATGGTCTACCCAGAAGCCTTCCTGATGCACACATGGCCTCAGGTCCCCAAAATGTCTGGGGTCCGGGGTGAGCAGCCCGCCACTCACAGCACTGCCAGTGAGCCTGGCGATGTCACGGAACTTGCTGAAGACCCCGGAAGCAGTGAGCGGAGGTGGTGGCAGCATAAGCCTCTGGGTGCTGCGGCTGTTCTCGGCCACCAGCCCCACGTCGCCCTTCTCGGCTGCCTCAGCCCGGACGGACTCCAGCTGCCGACCTTCAGGGGAGAGTGTGGGTGGGGGTGTCGAGGGTGACAGCTGTGACTGCGTGTCTCCCTTCTCTAGCGGCCTGGATAAATTTTCTCCAGCTGTGTGTGCTTGTGGCGAGTCCCTGCACCTCCCTGTGTCTAAGGCTCACCCACTTGGTAGAAGCGGCTTGGGGATGGTGCCCCCAGCTACGCTGGCTGTAGGAAGCCAGCAGACATGCACGTGGAGCCAGGAAAGCGGTGGATGAACGAACATGACCACACTCAGGGGAGATATCTGGGCCGGTGTCATCAGGGAGCAGATGGGATTTAAAGTCATAGGTGGGACAAGATCACTAGGGACGTGAGTGTGGACAGAGCAAAGAAGGCCAAGGGACCCTTTCCTCTGGCAGGTCAGGAACATCTCTGGCAGTGACCAGTGACCCTTTGGCTTGTTTTGGAGCCACCAGCTTACACACGTGGGATGTGCTCTGGCCCCACTTACTGTCCAGAGCTGGGTCCCATGGGCGCCTGGGTGTAAGAGCTGGGGAGGTGGAGCCTCAAGTCACCGTGACAAGTGTGACAAGCAGCTCTCAACGTATCAGAACCAACACACCCTTGTCACCAGATACTGTGTGTCACCCCTTTTCTGTTCTGAAATGAAATGTGGAGATAACATAACCTGCCTACACATGTCGAAATAATGCCCTAACACAGAAAAGAACGAAAGGGAAAGCAGTCTGTGATGAACAAGCGCGCGTTTCAGTCCACGGACGCTTGGCCGCCGCACATGAGGGGACACACCAAACGGCCGGGTCTCGCACGTGAAGTGCAACTCCCATAAATGGGAACGTCAGCAGTGAGTGTTCATCGGTATGTGACGTATCGACTCACACGTCAAAGGGGATGGGATTCTCCAAAGTGGTCAACAACTCACAACAAACCCAGGACTTGGGCAGCCACGGGGCCCACGAGGCGGCAGGGAGAGGAGTGTGAGTGTGAACACAAACATGCCAAGGGTGGAAGCGTGAGAGAGCGGAAGAGGCCCCGGCCGCCATGGATCGCTGGGCAGGAAAGCCAGCATCTGCAACTTCTTTTGTGAGAAAAACAGATCCTTCTTTGTCCAAGCCAATGTAGTTGGGTTTTCATTACCTGCAGCTCAGAGTATTCTTAACAGACCCCGTGTGTGCTGGGTCTGGTATGACGTCAGTGCTCGAGAAACACATCGTGAGTGAATGAGTGAGAGAATCTTGAGTCTCATCTCCTCTGGCTCCCATAAGCCTGTAACTCTTTCCTGATCCAAGTCAACTTTTCTCAGTCCCTGTGTCCTCTCGCGAAAGCCTGAAACCCCCGCCTTCCCTACACGTTGCTCTCCATGGCCCTAAGCCAGCTCCAGTGCTCCCAGCACATCCTCTCCCCAAGTGGATGAGAACTCGCCAGTGGGTGGTCATCCCTCCTACGCTGACCACTCCCGAACCCTGGGCTCTGAGCCAGACCTAGTGAGCCTCAGACCCATTTCCAAACGTCCTGGATGGCCCTGGGGGCCCACAGATAGAGGCTGCCCACGCCTGCCCCACGCTGGGGTGATTAATGCCCCCTGCAGGTGCCTGCCGCTCACCAGGGTCCCAGGCTGCTGATGGCTTCCTCATCCATCCCCTCGCCCAGGGAGATCCTGGAGGCATTCCTCCTGCCTTCTCACCCTGACACCCACTGTTTACCAGATCTCTCCCGTGCTCCCTCTCTCCCAACTCCTGCCCTCTCCTCTCTTCTCTACAGCTGGGATGCAGCTCCTCTTCTCCCTGGACACTGCCCCTTGCCTGCTCACAATCCTTCCATGGCTCCCCAGTGTCCTCATGATAAGCATCGAGCACTCCAAGCCTTTGGCAGGCGGGTCATCCACATCACCAGCCTTTCCACCCAGCGCTGGCGGCTGGGCCCCTGCAGGCCATTGGACCCTCACACACGGACTTCCTCCCTCCCACTCCTTCCAGTCCCTCCAGTCGAAGTCCTTTCAGACCTCTCTACGCCCCAACCTTCAATCTCAGCCCCCGAATCCTGCTGTCGCTGCCTCCAGCATCTTTCCCCAGCCCTCCCCTTTAGTGCGCCCCACGGCCCCTGTCCCAACACAGGCCTGGTCCTCCCTCACCTGAACCGCTGCCCCTATGTTCTCTCCCACACCCCTGCAAATCTGTCCCCATCAGGCTCTCCTCCCTCTCAGCCTTTGCCCCACCCCAGTTGCAGAGTCTCTCTCCGATTTGCCTGACCTCTGCATTTTCTCTGGCTGAGCTCCCGTCCTTCCGGTCCCTCCAACCACAGTCCCTCTTACCTGTGGCCTGGGCCACTGCCTTGAGAAGGACGCCATCACCCACGCCAAGCTCCAGGCCCTGCTGCGGTGGCCCAAGGTGGTTGAGACTGAGGTAGAGGACCGGGAGGAGGTCTGGAGGTGACAGGGCCACCACGGAGCGCAGCAAGTTGCTCAGTGTCTCCACCATCCGGAGCCTGGAGGAGGGGACGGGGGTGTCACCACCTGGTTCTTCAAGGCCAAAGTGTGCTGTAAGGGTGGGGTGGGTTTAAGGGGGTGGACACTAGAAAGAAATGGAGAAAGGAGAAGAGGAAAGGGCTCGGGAACAGTCCCAGGCTCTGGGGCCTGAAGCCATGAGGAAAATCACAGATTGCTAAGTGGTGAGACCGCCTTTGCAAAACCCTAACTGAGGAAATGATGACAGTGGAAAGCAATCACACCTAACCAATTCCACCTTGCTTCCAACCTTTAAGCTGTCCTTGTTCAGTCCTGAGTATAGGAAAAACTAACTGTGGGAAGGAATTCGGTTCATGGTTTGACTCTGAAACGAAATTGGTAATAGTCCTTTCCGGAAAAGACCCCTTTTTGCCTAGGGACCTGCCTCTGCAAGACTCACAAATTAGCTACAAGATCAGAAATTTAGGTTTAGGGGTCACGCAGCCTCTGGCTCCTCAGCCTTCTCCTGGGGATAACATCACTATTGTAAAACCTAAGATCAGGTCTTGAGAGAGTTTGCAGACCCTGCACTCAGCCTGACACCCCCCAGACTGGTCATCTGGCTCAGCGAGTTTGCCATCTCATCCAGGAACGGAAGACAGCAAGAAAAACTCACGTTGACCCCCCGTGAGTCCATCTTCAACCTGACCAATCGGCACTCCCCACTTCCCAAGCCCCTACCTGCCAAATTTTCTTTAAAACCTCTGCTCCCCAAATGCTCAGGGAGACTGACCTGAGTGAAAATAAAACTCCGGTCTCCCGCCCAGCCGGTTCTGCGGGAATTACTCTTTCTCCACTGCAGTTCTTGATAAATTGGCTTTGTCTAGGCAGCGGGCAAGGTGAACCCACTGGGCGGATACAGTGGGGGGGCGACTTGGTGTGACGGTAACAATGATGAAGATGGTGATGATCAGCCCAGAGAAATGACAAGGTGTTTTCTTTTTTTTTTTTTTTTT
>NW_012100321.1:2217391-2217772 GCF_000951045.1 Mandrillus leucophaeus
CTTTTAACTCACTGAATCTTCACAGCTCGCCTCTGAGGCAGGTACTATTATTATTTCCATCTTACAGATGAAGAAACGGAGGCACAGAGAGTCCACGGCCTGCCCAAGGTCACAGAGCAAGTATTAAGCTGAGATATAAACCAAGGCCGTGTGCCTGAGGACTGTGCTCCCGGCCACTAAGCTGCGCTGCCTCTAAAAAGAAAACCGTGTTTCTGTCTAAAACATCAAAGCTGGAAAGAATGGGTTTGTTACTGGCAAACTTAGGGGGCCTCATTAAAAAGAGAAGCTGTGTTTTTCTTACAGAAGTCTCATTACCAAGGTTTTTAAGGTTCAGAGAAGAAATACAAAAACCAACATTAGGGAAATCCCACAGTAATAATT
>NW_012100321.1:2218832-2224107 GCF_000951045.1 Mandrillus leucophaeus
ACAGTGAAGGCAGGAAGCAGAATGAGCCGCACATCTGGGCTCACCCTTGTGTCTTGCTCTGACCCATGAGAACGAGGCGGAAAGTTAAGAGGACCTGCTTTTGTGACCATGTCTGACATCCACGATCATATGCCCGAATGGGGTCGGAGGCCAAGTTGAAAGGATTTGGCGGAACAAGGCAGCATGGACCGCCATGCAGAGGACAGAGCCAGAAGCATCCCCGCCCCCACCCAGGCAGGCCTGATTAGTTACCGGGCAGACACCTCCTCGATCTTCTCAAACGTCCGGGCCACAGCCAGGTAAGGGACCCTGGGGAAGGAACAGAGCCGCAAGAGTGACAGTGGTGCCGGCTATACCACGCTGCCCATCTGCACCCTTGCTTCCTCACACCTCCCTGGGAAACCCTTGCCAATACCCAAATGCATGAGCTCACTGCCCAGGGCTGTCTCTCTGTCCCTTTCAATGCTGCTGATTGTCGCCAAAACACAGGAGGGAGAGACTTGACCATTTCTCCCAACCAAGGCTCTGCTTAGAGAGCCTCCAGCAGCAACAGGGACTGCAGGGGGACAGTGTGAAAAGGGAGAAACCTCACTTCTGGCCCGGTTTCCAGCAGGCGTCTTCCACGGGATGGTAGCTGTTCTTGGCAGGATTGTAACCGGATGGGTCCAGGGGTCTACGGAGGCAAAAGGGAGATTGAATTGCATAGAGCCCTGGGTCAAAGCGAAGTCATTCCTCCAACTGTGATGTGCCAGGCTCTGTTCAAGGCACACAGTGCACAGCTGGATGAAACAAAGTTTGCTAACCTGGAGCTCACATTCCAGCAGGAGAGTCAGAGGAAAGCGGGCAAAAAAAACCCCTGTATAAGCACATCATTAGTTTTAGGTGTTAAAAAAAATCTTTCAGAAAACAAAAGAAAGCTGAGTAGAGGGAGAGGAAGAGATGAGAGGTGCTGCTTCACAGGGCGGTCAAGGAACGCCGGAGACATCTGGGCAGAATGAGGGGAGGGGTTAGCACAATGGGCAGCAGGGGAAGAGCATTCCAGGCAGCGAGAATAGCGAGTGCAAAGGCCCTGAGGTGCAGACACGCTTGAGAAACAGAAAAGGGATCGCATGGCTGGGGTACGACAGAGGGAGGCGCGTACAGTCCTGGGTGTCGCAAAGTGCCAGGTGCTGTGCTAATGCCACATTGATTAACAATCAGACGTGCAGGTGCAATGGGAGCTGGGGCCTGAGGGAAGCCTGCTGGGCAGGGTGGGTTGGGGACAGTGTTCTAGGCCGGGGGCAGCGTGTTCAGAGGCAGGGCGGAGGCTGGGTGCGGTGACTCACGCCGGTAATCCCAGCACTTCGGGAGGCTGAGGCGGCTGGATCACCTGAGATCAGGAGTTTGAGACCAGCCTGGACAACATGGTGAAACCTGGTCTCTACTAAAAAATACAAAAATTAGCCAGGCTTGGTGGCAGGCACCTGTAATTCCAGCTACTTGGGAGGCGGAGGCAGAAGAATCACTTGAACTCAGGAAGTAGAGGTTGCAGTGAGCTGAGATGGCGCCACTGCACTCCAGCCTGGGCAACAGAGTGAGACTCCGTCTCAAAAAAAAAAGCAGGGAGGAATGACAGGACATGGGGACACGGTGTGTGGAGGGAGCAGGAGGAGGCTGCAGATGCCAGGAGGCTGCAATGTAAGGTGGACACGGCTGGCTCATGAGGGCACTGGGAAGCCCAGCGTTTATCCTCTGTGCTGGGGGGAATTGCAGATGGGTTTTGAGCATGGCAGGGGGGTGACATTATCACTATAGGATATGTATCCACCCACGCATCCAATCAGTCTTCAGTGTGGCCTCCTGCGTGCATAGTAGGTGTCATGGGAATCAGCCCAGACATCTCCTCAAATAATTAACAAAATTACAGTGAAACAACGAATTGTTTAACAACATACTCAGGGTCCCACAGCCCCAGCACACTATGCACATCACCAGGGCCAGGGCGGGGTGGCCGGCTCTCTATGGTTCATCCCCATGGGCCGCCCAGGGCTGGCACAGAAGGGGTGTTCAGGGAATTTTAAGGCAGAGGAGATGCGCCTACTGGCTTCCAGCACATACACTAAATCTGATGAGTTCAGGCCAGGTGTAGTGGCTCCCGCCTGTAATCCCAGCACTTTGCGAGGCCGAGGTGGATGGACCACCTGAGGCTAGGAGTTCAAGACTAGCCTGACCAACATGGTGAAACCATGTCTCTACTAAAAATACAAAAATTAGCTGGGTGTGGTGGCGTGCACCTGTAATCCCAGCTACTTGGGAGGCTAAAGCAGGAGAATCGCTTGAACCTGGGAGGTGGAGGTTGTAGTGACCTGAGATGGCACCACTGCACTGTAGCCTAGGCAACAGAGCAAGACTCCATCTCAAAAATAAAAAATCTGGTGAGTTCAGAGCCAGAGGAACAGAGAAGTAGGAAGTGAGGCCAGAGAGGGAGGTGGGGGTCAGCTGTCGAATGGGCATAGATTTTCTCCTGAGGGCTCTGGGGAACCCTAGAGGGGCAGAGTCAACTCTGGGTGTTAGAAAGATCCCCCAGGCTCTACGGGGATCAGACTGAGGATGAAAGACTGCAGGCAGGGTCAGGGGGTGGCTCGGGCCATGGTCAGCAAACTCCGATCCTGGACCGTTTCTACAGGTCCTGGGAGCTAAGAATGGTGTTGCAACAGGGGCCAAATGTGTCCCGTAAAGCCTAAAATATTTACTCCCCGGCTCTTTATAGAAAAGGTTTGCCGAGTCCTGCAAGAGGAGGAAGCCTGAGCTGGCGGTGGGGCTGTGGGAATGCAGAGAAGGAAACAGGCCTCGAAGACCCTTTCCAGACCCGGACACTGACTCACCCCTCAGCAGCTCCCTCCTTTCCTGGAGCCCCTGGCTCCTCCTCCTTCACTTCTTTTTTGATTGCTGGCTTCCGGGGCGCTAGGAATGAAGATAGAAAACAGTGGGTCTTTTCTCCTTCCGGTAGCCCCCACCTCCCATCCATTCTGCACCCAGCACTACCCCAGTGCGTGGGGAGACGGGTGACAGGCTGGTAGAGACGAGGCTGACTTTCCAACCAGCAGGAAAGGGAGAAGGGTCTCACAGCATCTCAGGCCTCTGGAGACAGGCCCACCAGCCTCCTGCCTGGACAACCCCGGGAGGTGGGGTGAGCCAGGAAAACTCACTGAAGAAGCTGCTGAGTGTCTTGGGAGCGCTGCGGGGAGGCTTGGTCTGCTCTTCCTCCTCCTGCAGTTCCTGCCTCGTGGCCACCTCGGGCTCCGAAACGCTTTCCGTCGGGGTCTCTGCTTCTGTGTTGAGAGCGCTCAGAAGGTGATGCAAACTCTTTTGACCCTGAGACTTTTTTTTTTAACCTCCAAGATCATTCTGACCCCACAGATGGAAGATATAGCTAAACCTACCCTTTTCCTTTCTGCTAGCTTTGAGCTGAGATCTCAGGCCTGCTGTCTACTCCTCAGTGCTAAACTAGTAGAATTCTAGCACTTGGCCTGACATAGGAGACTTAGGAATAGTGGTAAAAAGAAATCTCATCCTCATGAGAAGAAAATATTCCCAGTCCTCCCAGCAGCTGCAGAAAATCAGATACAACTCTGGATCCCTAAAATTCTCCCTGCAAGCGTTTCTAACACAGAGGCCTCACGGCCACTTGGACCACCCTGAGAGGGTAACTTCAGCCTCTAAAATCCTGTAACTCAGTTTGGTTGTCTAACTTAATTAATAACATTTAATTTACACCTATGACTTCTGAAAGCTGTGAACACATTTTATCTTTTACTTTTTTTGAGGCAGGGGAGCTCTTGCTCTGTCGCCCAGGCTGGAGTGCAGTGGTGCGATCATAGCTCACTGCAACCTCCACCTCCTGGACTCGAGCAGTCCTCCCACCTCAGCCTCCCAAGTAGCTGGGACTACAGGTGCGTGCCACCACACCCAGCTCATTTTTGTATTTTTTTTGGTAGAGATGGGGTTTCGCCACGTTGCCCAGGCTGGTCTCGAACTCCTGGGCTCAAGCAGTCCACCCATCCCAGCCTCCCAAAGAGCTATGATAACAGGTGTGAGCCACCGCACCTGGCCTATGAAGACTTTTTAAAGAATGACTGGCTCTTTCCTCCTTTCCCACATGCATGGGAAAAAATAATAATTTAAAAAAAAAAAAAAAACCCCAGTAATAAAAACTATCCTTTTTCTAGATTTTGCACTTAAGCAATAAGTTTGAGAATCCATGCCTTGTTTAAATTAATTGTCCTCCAAAGACTTCTGACCCCAAAATCAGGAGGCAGGGCAGGGCGGAGGAGAGGACCGGAAACTCACCGGAGGTCTTTAGGGGCTTGGGAGGTGTGGTGGGCTGGTCCCTGTCTTCTCCTTCCTTCTCTGTTGCCACTTCAGCCTCTGTGAGGCTTTCTTCTGGGGTATCCACTTCTGACAATAGACAGAACGGTCAGATAGCAAAAAAATCACAGTGAACCTACAAGGGCATTTTGACTCTGGAGGCAATCTGCCCTCATCTGTCATCTGTTTTTTTTGTTGTTGTTGTTGTTGTTGTTTTGAGACAGAGTTTCATTCTTGTCGCCCAGGCTGGAGTGCAATGGTGCGATCTCGGCTCACTGCAACCTCCGCCTCCTGGGTTCAAGCGATTATCCGGCCTCAGCCTCCCAAGTAGCTGGGATTACAGGCACCCGCCACCATGTCCGGCTATTTTTTTGTATTTTTAGTAGAGATGGGATTTCACCATGTTGGCCAGGCTGGTCTTGAACTACTGACCTCAGGTGAGCCACCCACCTCGGCCTCCCAAAGTGCTGGGATTACAGTTCTATCTTGTACCAATCCAAGGTATCTGTTAAGTGGCGGGCCATGTAGGGCCATGTAAGACCCTGCTCCTTGTCAACCCCAAGCAAGGCAGGGACCTTGAGGGAGTCCAGCCCCCATTTGCCTATGTAGCCAAGACATACACAGTGTGTCTTTCTTTACAAACGATTCCTTTAGTGTTATTCACCCCAAAATAGAATCTGAAAGGGTTAAAAATGCAAATGACAGCCTGCTATAGACAAAAACTTTTAAAGTTAAAACAAATCATACCTCTAGGGTCACAATAAAAACTGCAAAAACCACCTTGGGAAAAATCTGCCTTAGTAGAAAGAGGCCACCTTCGCTGCCCCTCACTGGACACTGACAATGGCTAAAAGTGTAGTTTACAGTAAAATTTGTACTAAAAATTATCAATAAGAAATCAAATCTTTTTTTTTTTTTTTTTTTTTTT
>NW_012100321.1:2224853-2240376 GCF_000951045.1 Mandrillus leucophaeus
AAAAATTAGCTGGGCATGGTGGGGGGTGTCTGTAATCCCAGCTACTTGGGAAGCTGAGGTGGGAGAATCACTTGAGCCTGGGAGGTGGAGGCTGCAGTGAGCCCAGACTGCACCACTGTACTCTAGCCTGAGTGACAGAGTGAGACTCCATCTCAAAAAAACAAAGGAACAAAACACAAATATTACTTTTTCTTTCAATGCATGTATAGTATCTACTAGGTGTTTGGATATAGCCACTTAATCAATAGAACGGATAAGGTATTGGCCTAGGAGCACCATAAAAAAGAATTACTAAGACGTCAAGGGTGCTGTGAACTAAGAAAGTTTGGGAACCTCAGCTTTATGGTAAAATTTACAAGGAAAAGGAAATCATTTAGAAGAAAATAGTTTCCATTAAATAAATATAAAAACAGAAAATAAAAATGGGAAACTGTGCCTGAATGATGACTAAATTAAGATGTCCAAACAAATATATCCCACAATGTTTTCAGAACAAAAGTTCCCATATTGGTAGGTGGAATTCCTGGGGTTCCTGGACACAGGCATCAAATCGGCAGGGTCCGAACATCCTGAGCTCTCAGGCCCCTGCCCTTGCGGATCCCCCACCACACACACACACAGTTCTCTCCTCCTGGGGGCTCACCTTCCTCCTCCTTCTTCCTTTTGGCTTCTCTGTCCTCGTCCGCACTCTGCTCTTCCAGGACTTCCTGAATGGTCCGTTTCGGGAGCTGCTTCCGAGCTGGGGAGGCAAAGGGCTTGGTGTAGCTGACCTCGCTGGCTTCTGTGCTCCCATCCCAGAGAACTCAGACCCGCTGATGTAGCCCCTGGGAGGCTCTGGGCCCTCTCCCCTTCTCTGCCTGCACACAGCCACTGCCCCAGTGCAGGCCGCACCCTTCAATCCCTGCTGCTTCCTGGCTGTGTGACCTTGAGCAGGTTACTTAATTTCTCTGTGCTTTGCTCTCTCACGACTGCAGAATGGAAATAATCCCCACAAGGAAACAATGATGTAATGCACTCGGCACAGTACCGATTCCAGCAGGTCCCCTGAGCTCCCCACTGCTCCCCTCAGATCTTAACTGCCTCCATGTGTTCCAGACAGCTTCCCTGGAACCTCGGAATTCTGGAAGTGGCAGGGAATAAACTAGCCCCAGGAGAGGCCCTCACCCCATGGTCGGCAGGAGTTGGTGTATCAATACCCCAGCTGCCTCGCATCTCGGGGATCACTCTGGAGCACTGACACCGTCCTCCAGAGAATCCCACAAAACCAAGCTCCAGCTGCCCAGTGTGTAGCAGACCTAACAGCCCATCCCGTGTTGGCTGCTCCCCTGCCCTGAATCACCCTCTGTTCCCTGCACCTCCTAAACAAATCACTTGCATTTGGATCCCTGTTTCAGAGCTTCAGAGCCTGCTTCCAGAAGACTCTAAACTAACTAAACCTAACTAACCCTTGATGAAGAGCTCACACGAAGGCAGTTACACGCAGCTTCACTGTTATATCTCATGGTGGCCATTGCGCCACCTGGTCCCTGGTCTCCCGGCCCCCGGTGGCTCCTTCAACCTTCTATCAGCATGGCAGGCACTGTCTCTCCCTGCTCAAAACCCTTCCATGATTCCACATTCTCTGCTGTATCCAGGATAAAGTCTTTTGATGTCTACCCTGATCCTACCTAATCTCTCTCCATCTGACCTTCTAACCCTTCCCACACCACATACTCCACCTTCTTTGATATCACTGCTAAACTGGGGTGTTTCCAGACACACCCAGTCATGTCACCCCTCCCGGCCTCAGCATGTGCGGTTTGAGACCCAGCTCAATGTCACTCCCTCTAAACACGATCCCCTGACACGCCCCCAGGGCCAACCTCAGCATCCACCCGGAGCTCCCAGCATGCCCTCAGCCACACTGTGACTTCCTTATGGCCGCCTTTCATTCAGGGATGAACCTGCCTCCCCAGCTCACAGCCCTTCCGTGGCTCCCAGGATCTGCAGCACGAAGCCCAGGCTCCTTCGCTGGGCGTGCAAGACCTTTTCAGATCCAGCCCCCACTCGCCTCTCTAGCTCACCTCTCACCACGTGCTATTCTCAAACTTTCCCTGCTCCTCAGATCGCATCCGGTTCTCCAGAAACAAGGAAGTGGACGAGAGGCCCCAAACATGCCGTGCCGTTCCCATCTCGAGGCCTCTGCACGCGCCTTTCTTGTCTGAGAAACGTGTATCTGTCCTTTCTCAACATGGCCAACTCCAATCCATCTTCTAAGACTCGGCTCAGCCATCACCTCCCCTGGGCCGCTTGACTTCTGAGCTCCCAGAGTACCCTGCGTCACCCAGCGTCGTCCGATGGAAAGATCTGGCAAGCCATGTACGTGACCTTAAACTTTCTTGCAGTCACGTTAATAAAAAGCGGGAAAAACCAGGTTGAACTTGGTTTGAAGAATCTATGTTGCTCAACACATCTAAAATAGTATGATTCCAACATTCTTTTCTCATGCTAGGTCTTCAAAATCCAATGAACTCACTGCACATCTCAAGTTGGACACCAAATGTTTCATCGGAAACATGGTCTGTGTAGGTTTCATAAAATGTACAGCTATTCACATACCAAAGCTGTTCCAAAATTACGTGGAAAAAGTGCAAAGTCTTTACTCACTGAATCGCATATTAGTTTTCAAATGTAAATTCAACTGAAAGGATCTAACATGAAAGATTCAGCTCCTCTGTCACACTCACCACACTAAAGCGCTCAGCAGGCCGGACCGGACAGCAAGGGCTCACGCTGCCCTGCGTTACGTGTGGGTCTCTCGCCCTGTTCTTCCCCCACAGCAAACATCCCCATTCCCTCTTAGGACAAAGATGCTGTTCCCCAGGCTGGCTTTCCAGGACCTTCTCACCTCGTTGCTCATCGTCCCCAATCCTGCCCTCTACACACCAGCACACCAGGCCCTGAGCGGCCCCCAGGCCTTCTCAATTTATATGTTCCCTTGCCTAGCATGCTCCCCTCCTCCTTTGCTGGTTGCCTCTTCTTTGTCCTAAAGGGCTCAGTTTGGTGAGCCTCTCTTCCGGAAGTCTCCCTTGAGCCACGGCCCCACCCTAGTGTTCCCACATGAGCTGTGAGGCCTCCGTCTCAGCAGATAATTACAATCACAGTGACCAACAATGACTGAGCCCTGACTGAGGGCTGGGCCCAGTTCTGAGCAGCTTACACGTGCTATCTTCTAACTCAGATATTTCTGTGCGGTAGGTGCTGTCATTATCATCATCTCTACAGATAAAGCAACCTAAGCTCAGAGAAGGTCGGTCATTTGTCCCAGGTCATACAGCCAGTGGATGGTGGACCTGTGCTCTTAACCGCAACACTGAGATCACCACTGTCATAAGGATGACAACCTTGGATGGAAATCCAAGCGGGCAGAAAGGCAGGCGACTGGCCGGTGTGGTGGCTAACGCCTGTAATCCCAGCATTTTGGGAGGCTGAGGTGGGTGGATCACCTGAGGTCAGGAGTTTGAGATCAACCTGGCCAACATAGTGAAACCCCGTCTCTACTAAAAATATAAAAATTAGCCAGGCACGGTGGCACGCTCCTGTAATCCCAGCTACTCAGGAAGTTGAGGCAGGAGAATTGCTTGAACCCAGGAGGCAGAGGTTGCAGTGAGCTGAGATCTCGCCACTGTACTCCAGCCTGGGCAATAGAGCAAGACTACGTCTCAAAAAACAAACAAACAAAAAAAGAAAGGCAAGCGACTGAAGGGGCAGCGGCCCGTGTGTTCTCACCTGTGCGACGCTTCGGGATCCCTGATGGGGAGCTGTCCCTGGGAGAGGTGTCAGAGAGGGAAGCGTTGTTTTCAGGAGATGTGGCAGGACGGGGCGGGGAGACCTGTGAGCAGTCTGGGGCAGGCTTCTGGAAGAGGAAAGAACAGTTCTAGAGTGAGTGGGGGAAAGAGGGACTCCATTTCCCAGAAGTTGAGAGTAGAGGGGACCAAAACCTCCTGTGTTTACCCTCCTCTCTGACCCTATGGTCTCAGCCCTAACTCAGGTCTGGCCTCTTCTCACCTGGGCCATCATCCCGCCCTCCAGTGCAGGATCATGGTCCCATCAAGGACCCCCCATAGCGCTTCTGTTTCCTGCAGTAACAAAATCTTCGATTCTCCTGCCTCAGTCTCCCGAGTAGCTGGGACTACAGGCCTGCACCACCATGCCTGGCTAATTTTTGTATTTTGAGTAGAGACGGGGTTTCACTACGTTGGCCAGCTCTACACAATGGGAAGTCAGGGGAAATGATATACACCTCTTTGTATAGTTTTTTTTGAGACAGGGTCTCACTCTGTCGCCAAGGCTCGAGTGCAGTGGCACGATCTCGGCTCACTGCAATCTCCGCCTCCCAGGTCCAAGGAATTCTCCTGCCTCAGCCTCCCGAGCAGCTAGGATAACAGGTGCATGCCACCACGCCCAGCTAATTTTTGTATTTTTTATAAAGATGGGGTTTCACCATGTTGACCAGGCTGGTCTCGAACTTCTGAGCTCAAACGATCCTCCCGCCTTGGCCTCCAGAGCACTGAAAATACAGGCATGAGCCACCATGCCCAACCTTCTCTCCATATAGATTGGATGTTTGTTCCCTCCAGGCCGCATGTTGCAATCTGGTCTCCAATGTTGGAGGTATGACGTGGTGGGAGGCATTTGGGTCACGTGGGCAGATCCCTCATGAATGGCTCGTACCCTCCTTGTGGGAGGAACTGAGTTCTCCCTCTACTGGTTCACATGAGGGCTGTTGTTTAAAATGCCTCTCTCACCATGTGACACACCTGCTCCTCCTCCACCTTCCACCGTGACTGGAAGCATCTTGAGGCCCAGGAGCAGATGCTGGCATTATACTTCTTGTACAGCCTGCAGGACCGTGGGCCAAAATCAACCTCTTTATAAATTAACTGCTCTCGAGTATTCCTTTATAGCAATACTAAATGGACTAACATGCATTTCTTGGTTCAAATAACATCCACTTAATGTTGAGTGGGTGCCCTCCTCTTCCTGTTGGTGGAATATGGATATTCACAGGGACAAGGGCATCTACAGAGAGCAGACGACAGCACAGAGGAAGCCTGGGCCTCTCACCCTGTGAGACTGTCACATGAATCCCGGACTCTGCACTCATGAGCGAGAAAAATAAGTTTGCGTCTTGCCTGAGCCACTGCTACTGTCTCGGTTTCAATCACTCACCTCTCTTCTTACAGGACCCTGTGCCAGTTATTAAGTGATTTTCTCTCAGCTCCAAACCCATCACTGTCCAGTCTCCCTCGTGATGCCAAGACTGGGACTCCACAAATCTCCTTCTTGCTCTGGCACCACCTCGGCATCAGGCAGTGCCAATGGAGGGAACTAGAGGGCACTGCATGATTGGAGGCATAGCCGGCTTCTCTCCACCTGGGGGCTCAGCTGCTGGATCCCACTGACAGTTTTTTCTAACACTCACGGGGCTTGCCACGTGGTACCTGATCAGAGACACTGGCATCTCCCACCCAGTGCTCCTTTCCTGAAAGATCAGAGCTCTAGGCTCTTGAGGCACCTTCTCTAAGCTCAGAGACCTGCCAGCAGTCCCGCCACAGAGGTGTGAATTTCAGCTCCAAAGCCACAGGGACAGTCGCTGCACCTGGCAGTTGCTACCTCCATGATGCCTTAGAGTTAGTTCTCTCTTTACCCCTTCAGTTACCTATTTAACAACTGCGCACCTAGTGACCATCCTTTAAACTCCCTCTGTTCAAATCACTGGTATGGTTTCTGTTTCCCATTGAGACCCTGATGGAGACAGAGGTCTCAGAGAATTTTTTTTTTTTTTTTTGAGACGGAGTCTCGTCCTGTTGTTCAGGCTGGAGTGCAGTGGCATGATCTCAGCTCACCACAACCTCCGCCTCCGGGTTCAAGCGATTCTCCTGCCTCAGTCTCCTGAGTAGCTGGGACTACAGGCCCGTGCCACCATGCCTGGCTACTTTTTGTATTTTAGTAGAGACGGGGTTTCACTATGTTGGCCAGGCTGCTCTCGAACACCTGACCTCATGATCCACCCGCCTTGGCCTCCCAAAGCGCTGGGATTACAAGCGTGAGCCACCACGCCTGGCCAGGGGTATACTGTAAACACAGCCCAGGACTAAACGATCTCTGCCTCTCTTCTGCCCAAAACTCTTCGTAGCTCCCCAGAAGCCTCAGGGTCAAGTCCAAGCTCCAAAAGAGATCTCTGTCCTAATACCTGGAACTTGGGCATATGTTAGGTTACATGGCAAAGAGTAATTGAGGTTGCTAATCGGTGGACCTTCCGATAGCAGGATTATCCTGGACTATCCAGGTGGGCCTGATACAGGCACAGGGGCCTTCAAAGTGGAAGACGGTGGCAGGAGAGGAAAGTCAGGGGGAGATGTGGCCACAGAAGAAAGGCACAGAAGGAGGCAATGCCACGTGCTTTTTTCTTTTTTGAGACGGAGTCTCGCTGTGTTGCCCAGGCTGGAGTGTAGTGCCGTGATCTTGGCTCACTGCAAGCTCCGCCTCCCAGGTTCACGCCATTCTCCTGCCTCAGCCTCCCGAGTAGCTGGGACTACAGGCGCCTGCCACCACACCCAGATAATTTTTTGTATTTTCGATAGAGATGGGGTTTCACCGTGTTAGCCAGGATGGTCTCTATCTCCTGACCTCGTGATCCGCCCACCTTGGCCTCCCAAAGTGCTGGGGTTACAGGAGTGAGCCACCGCGCCCGGCCACTTGCTTTGAAAGTGGAGAAAGGGGGATCTCTGGTGGCTGCAAAAGGCAATTCCTGGATTCTCCCCTAGAGCCCCCAGAAATGAACGCAGACCTGCTGACACCTTGATTTTAGCCCAGTGCAACCCATTTCAGACTCATGACTCCCAAACCGTAAGACAATAAACTGGCATTGTTTGAAGCCACTGTGTTTGTGGTCAATTGTTACGGCAGCAAATGGGAAGCTAATATAGGTGGTGAGGAAAGTTTCGCTGAGGAAGTGATATCTGAGCAAAGCATGGAAGAAAGCAGGGGACTGAGCCAGGTGTGTATCTGGGAAAGAGAGTTTCAGGCTGGGAAAAGAGGTAGCGGCCCAGAGGTGGAAGTGCACGCGGTGGGTGTGGAGAGCCAGGACGGAGCGAGCTGAGGAAGAGCTGTCGATGAAGCTGCAGATGTGATGGGCAGGGGGAAGTGAGGAGGAGCAGGAGGGGCCTCGTAGGTTTCCACAAGGCCTGGCTTTGGCCTGTGGTGGTAATACCAGGGGGGTTGCACAGGGAGTCACAGGACCTGACCTCACCACTGACAGAATAAGCAGCACTGTGCTTTGGACATCATCCACAAAGCAATGAACAAGCATTAAATGACTTAAACAGGGGAAGAGAGTGATCCAATGTTTTTGGAGAAGTTAAAAAGCCCTCTGACCACAGGAGAGGCTAGATATACTTTTGAGCCCTTATTTTTTTTGTTTTATTTTTGAGGCAAGGTCTTGCGCTGTCACCCAGGCTGGAGTGCAGTGGTATAATCGTAGTTCACTGAAGCCTTGAACTCCTGGGCTCAAGCAATCCTCCTGCCTCAGCCTCTCAAGTAGCCAGCACCACAGGCATGCGCCACCACACCTGGCTAATTTTTAAAACATTTTTTTGTAGAGATGGGGTCTCGCTATGTTGCCCAGCCTGGTCTCGAACTCCTGGCCTCAAGTGATCCTCCCATGATGGCCTCCCAAAGTGTTGGGATTACAGACGTAAGCCATTGCGCTGGGCCTTGAGCCCTTACTTTACATCAGACACTATTCTCAGATCTGTATGTAAATGAACTCATTTCATCTTCCCAGTCACCCTATGAGGAAGGCATTATCAGGAGCTGCACGTTACAGGTGAGGCACCCAAGATGTAACTTGGTGAAGGAGACCACCCGAGGCCCTAGGGCAGGGGCAATTAGGACCAGGCCGTCTGCACCCGACACAACCAGGAAACGCATCCACCTCTCCCGGGCAATTTCTCCAGAATCCTCCTCAACAGCTGCTGCGCTCTGTTCCAAAGGCTAATGGGAATTCGTTTCTTCGGGTAAAAATGAGCAGGCTGATGGGGACCTACCTGGCCTTTAGCAGGGCTAAGGGCTTCATCCTCCTCTTCCCCTTCGCTGCCCAGGACCCGGGCCGCCTTCCTGCCTGGCCTCTTCACTGGAGAGTCACTCTCGGACACTCCATTCCACTCCTTCAGTGCCGCCCTGGAAGGTGGGGAAATGGGGGTGTAAAGGGGCGACTACAGCCGGCAGAGCGGGGTCACTGCTCACAAACACCCTGGTTTCTTTGCTGTTTCCTTTCCTTCCTTTCAAGCATCCAATGAACATTCTCTAGTTGCCTCCTCAGCAAATCTCACCATTTCGTCCATCAATGCATCCATCCACCTGCCCACTCATCCACTCACCCACCCATCACACATCTCTGGAGGCCTCCGGAGTGTCTGTCCTGTGATGGGTGATGCTGAGGAGCAAATGGAGTCCCTGCCTAAGGCTCCATTGGTCTCCAGCATCTATTGGGAAACTTCTTTTTTTTTAAGATGGAGTTTCGCTCAGTCACCCAGGTTGGAGTGCAGTGAGCCGAGATCACGCCATTGTACTCCAGCCTGGGCAAGAGCGAGACTCTGTCTCAAAAAAAAAAAAAAAAAAAGAGTATCGCTTCTTCTACTTAGATGAGACAGCATTAAGATGTGGCCAGTGGCCAGCTTCTCTGCATCATGGAGAATGTCTGGTTGTAGAACGAAGTCAAGACCTGCAGAAACAGACCAACGGACGACTCCGAGGCCCTGGATCCAGCTGTGCCTGCAGCCACTCTTGCTCTTGGACTTCCGGCTGCCTGGCTGAAGAAATCTTTCGGGTCCCAAGACATTTTGCATTAGGTTTGTACACTCGCAACCAAGAGAATCCTGACTGCTAAAGGAAAAAATTCACCATATCCCAGCCCTGTGACGTACTTCGGAGGGGGCTCCGTCTCTCTGCTGCCGTTGGATGCCTCCTTCTCAGGCTTCTTCGCTTTACCCTCTTTCTTGGGGTGGAAGAATGACCTAGAGGAGCATAAAAGGGGATTAAAAAAGGAGAATAACAGCACCAATACCCTGCCTATCTCTGCTGCATTCTATAACTTCTAATACCATTTCCCATCTCAGCACATAACAGAATTTCAAACAAGCCCTTTAACCGAACTGATAAGGAAACTCAGACTCAGACAGAGGAGGCAACACTGTACTTATTTTTCTGCCCTTACTTTTTGCAAGATACGATACATCCCAAGTTTCATTCAACAAATTATCAACTAAGCACTTTTTAACTTTTTTTTTTTTTTGAGACGGAGTCTCGCTCTGTTGCCCAGGCTGGAGTGCAGTGGCCGGATCTCAGCTCACTGCAAGCTCCGCCTCCCGGGTTACAGCAATTTTCCTGCCTCAGTCTCCTGAGTAGCTGGGATTACAGGTGCCCGCCACAACGCCTGGCTAATTTTTTAAATATTTTTGGTAGAGATGGGTTTTCTCCATGTTGGCCAGGCTGGTCTCAAATGCCTGACCTCAAGTGATCTGCCTACCTTGGCCTCCCAAAGTGTTGGGATTACAGGCATGAGCCACCACACCTAGCCTAAAAAAATTTTTTTTTCTAGATGGAGTTTTCACTCTTGTTGCCCAGGCTGGAGTGCAGTGGCGTAATCTTGACTCACTGCAACCTATATCCCCTGGGTTCAAGCAATTCTCCTGCCTCAGCCTCCTGAGTAGCTGGGATTACAGGCAGCCACCACCAAACCTGGCTATTTTTTTTTTTTATTTAGTAGAGATGGGGTATCACCATGTTGGTCAGGCTGGTCTCGAACTTCTGACCTCAGGTGATCCACCTGCCTCCCAAAGTGCTGGGATTACAGGCGTGAGCCACTGTGCCCGGCCTAAGCACTTATTATGTGCCAGGGCCTATTCTGGGCCTGAGGGGTTTGGCGGTGACCTAGACACATGAAGTTCCTGCCTTCAAGCAGCTGACACTCTGGTGAAGGACACAAATAGTAAGCAAACAACTAAATATAAAATGTTGGGGCCGGGCACGGTAGCTCACGCCTGTAATTCCAGCACTTTGGGGAAGCCGAGGTGGGTGGATCATGAGGCCAGGAGATCAAGACCATCCTGGCTAACATGGTGAAACCCCGTCTCTACTAAAAACACAAAAACAAAATTAGCTGGCCGTGGTGGCGGGCGCCTGTGGTCCCAGCTACTTGGGAGGCTGAGGCAGGAGAATGACATGAACCTGGGAGGTGGAGCTTGCAGTGAGCCAAGATCCGCCACTGCACTCCAGCCTGGGCGACAGAGCGAGACTCCGTCTCAAAAAAAATGTTGGAAAGTGTGCAGTGCTCTGAAAAATATAAATAAAGTAAGGCACTTTCCAACTAACCCATTGGAGATTGCCTAAAAGGGGGCTTCTTCCTAAGAACAGAGTGCTGAGAGGAAAATTAGGAACTTTACAGTGGAGAGGTCTGGCCAGCACTCCCCTAATCAAGCGATGAAGGTTAGCTTCACCAGCGATGTCACAGGAACCTTATATGCGCCTGACACCAGCCAGCATCTTTCGGTGGTATCTTTCCAAAAGCCCATAACCCTAGTGTAATTATGAGAATAACACTGCACATACCAACACCGGGGACAGTTCTACAGGATACCTGTTCAGTATTCCCCAAGATTGACAAACGTCGTAAAAAACAAGGAAACTCTGAGAAACTGCCACCCAGAGGAGGCTGAGATGTGATGATTAAATGCAATATGGTACCCTGAATTGAACTCTGGAATAGAAAAGGACATTTAAAACAAAAAAAAAAATCTGGTGAAATCTGAATAATCAAATATAGAGTTCAGTTAAGAGTAATGTACTGACGCTGGTTCCTCAGTGGTGAGAAATGGATCGTAGTAATGTATGATCGTAGTAATGTGCTGTCGGGGGGCTGTCCTACGAACTGAAGGATGTTTAGCAGCGTGCCTGGCTTTTAGCCACCAGATGCCAACTGGCAATGGAAACTGGGCGAGGGTATACAGGACCTGTCTGTACTGTCTTTGCAACTTTCCTGTATCTCTAAAATTATTCCAGAATAAGAAGTTTATTTAATCTTCAAAAAGAAAAAAAGAAAAGGAAAATCATGCAAAAGCAAGAGGACACAAAGCAATCGAAGGTATCATCAGCCCGGGAGAGACAATCCCCAGATTCCTTATCACGGGAGAAAAATGGAACTCAGGATTTGCGTAAACCACTCACTACCTCCCAGGTTTCTGGGACGGATGCCCAGGTCTGGGTCTCTCTACCATCCACTTTCTCCGCCTGGTAACAGCCCCTCCATTTTCCTCTTGGGATGCTTCTTACCCCACGATTTGAGTGTGCTAGCCCTTTTGCTCGTGACCAGGGGTGGACACGTGACTCAGGCTGCATCCCCGTGGCCGGTTCAGGGATAGGTATGTGGCCCGAGCTGGGCCAGTGAAACTGGGCTCTAGCACCCTCTTTCCACGGGGAGGCTAACCAGGGGAGAGCCTGCCTGAGGGGGAGGACAACCTCAAGGACAGCAGAGCTGAACAATGGAGAGAGACAGATTCCCAGGGAGAAAGTTTTGGCAACTGGATGGAACCAAGCCTGAGGCTGTTTACTCCAGCAGGTTTCAATGACAGAAGTCAAGCCACGCCCTTTCTTGTCTTCCTGAAGCCAGACTGCATTAACACGAGGTTTCTCAACCTAGACACTACTGACGTTAGGCCTGATGGTTCTGTGTTTTCCGGGGGCTGTCCTACGAACTGAAGGATGTTTAGCAGCATGCCTGGCTTTTAACCACTAGATGCCAATGGCAAACCCTGTGTCCCTAGGTTGTAACAACCAAAAATATCTCCAGACACTGGCTGGGCGCAGCGGCTCACGCCTGGAATCCTAGCGCTTTGGGAGGCTGAGGCAGGCGGATCACGAGGTCAGGAGTTCCAGACCAGCCTGACCAACATGGTGAAACCCTGCCTCTACTGAAAATACAAAAATTAGCTGGGCGTGGTGGCGCGCACCTGTAATCCCAGCTACTCAGGAGGCTGAGGCAGGAGAATCGCTTGAACCCGGGAAGCGGAGGTTGCAGTGAGCCGAGACTGTGCCACTGCACTCCAGCCTGGGTGACACAGCGAGACTCTATCTCAAAAAAAAAAAAATATCCAGACACTGCCAGATGTTACCTGGGGAGCAAAACTGCTGCTGACTGAGAACCGCTGGGTTGGGTTTCTGTTCCTTGCAACTAAAAAGAGTGGTTCAATACACCGTCTTCCATATCCCACGGCTCATTTTCCTTACTACTTGACTCCTGGAAATTCCAACTCAAAATCTAACGTAAGGATTTTTTTGTTTGGTTTTTTGGGGGTTTTTTGGTACAGATTTACAGAAAGAAACAGAGAACTTGGAGAATGAAAGACTCGGGGCAAGGGAGAGTCCTCACATGATACTTCGCTGCATGTTGGCGCCAGAATTCTCCCTTCCTGTCCAGCACTTTTCTTCGTCTGTCAGCTGCTCCTGGAACAGAAATCCAAACACTTGTTGAGGTGACTGGTTGTGCAGAGATCCAAACACATAAAACCCTTTCTTTAAGGAAAAAAAAAAACCAACAACCTAGAAACATGAATTTTCCCTTTAAGAAGAAACTCCTGTTTTTATGAACCAAAATAATTTGCTAGTGAGACTTACTGGTGAAGAATAAAACTTCCAAATCAGAGATTAAGAGGCCTCCTTTACCGTAAGAAGACTGTTTTTCATCTAATATGAAGAACAGACTGAGGACCTGAAATGGGGTTTTTTTTGAAGTTTACAGGTTAGTGAAAAATTGTTTTAAGGTGATAACATAATTCCCTAAAACAACTGTGGAAGCTTATAAAATTATACCCGCTGGTCTACATAAATTAGCTGTTGGGCAATTTCTAAGTTATGCTGTTATTTCAAGCAAAGGGCAGAACATCACAGGGTGTGTGCTACTGTACTGTGTAAAAAAGAAAGACTATAGGCCAGGCACGGTAGCTCACGCCTGTCATCCCAGCACTTTGGGAGGCCATGGTGGATGGATCACCTGAGGTCAGGAGTTCAAGACCAGCCTGGCTAACATGGCAATACCCTATCTCTACTAAAAATACAAAAATTAGCCAGGCGCAGTGGCGAGCGCCTGTAATCCCAGCTACTCTGGAGGCTGAGGCAGGAGAATCGCTTGAACCCGGAAGGCGAAGGCTGCAGTGAGCCAAGACTGTGCTACTGCACTCCAGTCTGGACAAGAGTGAAACTCCATCTCGAAAAAAAAAAAAAAGAAAAAGAAAAAGAAAAAAAAAGAAAGACTGTAAATGTATCCACATATCTTGTATATACACAGAGCATCTCTGTTGGAAGACAAAAACTGGTGATGCTGTCGCCTGAGGAGGCACAGACATTGGAGGGAGATATTTTTAACACGCATGCTTTTGCAGGCAGAACAATCAGAATCCATTACCCCTTCAAAATATATTTTTAAAAATTAAATACTTTTTTAAAAAGTCTTTTTTTTAATGAAATCAATAACAGTCACTGGGGCTTCCACAGTTTAGAGTAACGCTAATGAAAGGGTTCCCAGGCCGGGCGTGGTAGCTCACGCCTATAATCCCAGCACTTTGGGAGGCCGAGGCGGGTGGATCACTTGAGGTCAGGAGTTCGAGAGCAAGACTCTATCTCAAAAAGAAAAAACAAACAAACAAACAAAAAACAAACTCAGCAACTTCCAAACAAGGTTTCTCAGGGCTAGCTGGGGAGCAGAAGTATGCAATGCTTCAACCAAACAGTTCACAAAAAAGCAGGTTAGGGACTTAGACACCAAAATCCTGAGGGCAAAGGAGAAAACTATTACGACCACTACTGAGCACTCACCTGGCTAGGTACTTTACATTCTCAATTATACCGACTCTCCACAACAACTCTGTTACAGAAACTAAGGCCCAGAGGGGTTTTTAAAGGAACTTAACCTGCATCTCTACTACGTTCCGCCCCAGGTGTCTGCCTGCTCCACAGCTCACCTCTTAACCACCAGACTGAGTTGCAAGGGAAGGAGAAAGAAACAAGCATTTACTGGGAAGCCTGCTCTATGCCTGACATGCTGATCACATTCTCAAATACCCTCAATCCTCAAGTCAGCCCTCCAAGACAGGTGTGATCATCCCCACTTCACAGATGAAGGCACTGAGGACAGGGGGACACAGCTGGGGTTCAGGCAAGGCTTCAAACCCTGGTGTGGCTGGCTCCAAAGCCCATGTTCCTTCCTCCTTACCACAGTACTCAAGGCTGGCTTCTCAACTCCGTGTACTGCTGAGTTGGGGGAAACAAACTGGTTGATGCCTCTGGAGGACCACCTGGCATCTCTATCAGAATGGCAACCTCACTTCTGTGTATTTGGCCCACAGAGACCCTCACAGGTGGACCAAGCAGGTAACAAAGTTACCTGCTGCAGCACCAACTGTAATGAGAAAAGACTGGAAACTGGTGGAATGTCTACCCTTAGGGAACTGGTTCCCTAATTACTGGAATACCATATGGTGGAATATTGTTCAGGGTTACAATGAAATGAATGATAGATAAAAGGTATGGGAATTTTTTTCAGGGGGTGATAAAAATATCCTAAAATCGATCATGGTAATAACTGCACAACTCAGCGCAAAAACTAAAAACCACTGACTTGTACACTTTAGATAGGCAAACTGTATGGTTTGTGAATTATATCTCAATAAAGCGGTTACCAAAATGAAGAAATGACAGGAAAAATATCAAGTGAGGATGAAACAGTACTCAGTGATAAAAAGAAACAGAGCACTGATACAAGCAACAACTTGGGTGGATCTCCAGGGCATTGTGCAGAGTGGAAAAAAGGTCACATCCTAATAACATATGATTCCATTTACATAACACTCTCCAAATGACAAAACTAGAGATGGTGAACACATTTGTGGTTGCCAGGGGCCTGGGGAGTTCTTACGTGGAGAGGGAACTGTTCTATATCACAATTATGATGGAGGTTACACAAATCTATACAAGGGATCAAACTGCACAGGCACACAGATACACAATCACACTCACATACACAAAAACTGGTGAAAATTGAACAGGTCTGTAATCTAGTCAACAGAACTGTACTGATGTCAATTTCCTGGTTTCGATATTGGGACTACATAAGATGTCACCATTAGGGAAAGACGGATATACTATTTTCACAACTTCCTTGAATCTATAATTATTTCAAAATAAAAAGTAAAAACAAGAGGTAAGCTCCACCCCTTTATCAAGCATACATTAGGCCAGACTTCTCCCCATTCAGATGATTCTCTATCTTTTGGGGGCCCTTTACCTAGACCTGGACCTTACCAGCGACCTCTCCCTGCCGTGATCACCTCCCTCCAGTAGGGCCCACTCCTTTCAGGTGATCCTGCTGGCCGCAATTTACCCTCCTCTAGCCCCGCCCCTTTCAGATGGCCCCGCCCCCAGCACGTCC
>NW_012100321.1:2240681-2241634 GCF_000951045.1 Mandrillus leucophaeus
CAATTTTCCCCCGGCCCCGCCCCTCAGCTCCATTTGGCCCCTCCCCCTTCCAGGTGAACTCGCCCCTCAAGGCCTCTTCTCAGAGGCCCTGTCCAACTGTCTCTATCTCTCGTCTACCCTCTACCTGGCCACTCTCCCTCTGGGGGACATCTCTCTGCACCCTCCGGCGGCCCGCAGCCCGCGCTCTTCCCTCTCCACCGCGCTCTCGGCAGCCTCAGCGTCCCCACGCCCGCTCCTCTGCAGACACCCCGACATGGCGAAGCATGGACCCCAAGCATTCGGCGCGCCCGCCGCCCTCCGTCTCCCATCTGCTCGCGGGCGGTCCCACTTGCCTCGCGCTGGTCCCGCGCGCCGCTGCCCGGGCAACACACTCAGATCCGCCGGGCGCGCCTCTGCAGTCCCAAGTTCGCGCCACGGCATTCGCGCGCAGACGTCGGCGGGCGGGGGCGGGGCAGAGCCTAGGGGCGGGACCTGGGCACAGTGCGCACCGCCGCCGTCGCGCGGAGGACACTGGGAGTCGTAGTCTCCCGAATGGGAGGAGGGCGGGAAAAGGGGTGAAGTGGGGCGAGCCCTCCCGCAGAGCACACTGGGAAAATGCCCCGAGCTTTCCCTCGCCCTGGATGAGAGGGTGTGGCTGAGGGTCTGAGGAGTGACTGGCAGGGAAGGAGGAAGAATTGGTGGAAGCGCCCGCGCGAGGCACGGCGGGAAGAGAGGCGGGAGACCGCGCGGGGCATCCCGGGAGCAAGGGCCGGGCCAGGCCTGGGCGCGGGGCATTGTGGGAGGTGGTCTCTTATACACATCTAGATGTGTATAAGAGACAGCATCACAGTAGGAAAATTAAAAGCAAACACTGATTTACAAACAGTTCACAAAAAAGCAGGTTAGGGACTTAGACACCAAAATCCTGAGGGCAAAGGAGAAAACTATTACGACCACTACTGAGCACTCACCTG
>NW_012100321.1:2241694-2243823 GCF_000951045.1 Mandrillus leucophaeus
GGAGGGGAGAGGCACAGTTAGGTGGGACGGCGGGGCTGGAAGGTGCCGCAGCGGGCGGGGCGGGGAGTAGGAGCGTCGGGAGCAGGCTGGATGGGGCTGCTCGAGGGGAGACGCGCAGCTGGACGTGGGGGGAGCATCTGGGGTGAAGGAGCCCATCTGAGGACGAGGGGCCATGTCTAGAACGAAGATGCACATTGCGGGGAATGGTGGGTGTAACTGGAAGGAGGGGCCCACAGCTGGACTGGGGGCCGCATCTGAGGAGCAGGGGACCACAGGTGAATATTGCTGACACTTCCGAGGAGAACTAGCCACAAGTGGGGCACACACCTGTAGGCGAAGTGTCGATAACTGCATGTGGGGAGCACATCTGGAGATGAGAGCGTCTCCAGGGAAGCCCCAGCCACAGCTGCATGTGGCGAGCCATAGGGTCATAATCGGGGGAAGGGGCAACAGCTGCACGCCAGAGACATATCTGGGGAGTGCGGAGCCACAGGTGCATGAAGCATGTGACCGGGTGAGGGGTCCGTGGCCTGGGTGTGGGAGCACATCTGGAGATGGAGCGTCTTTGGAGGGGTTACAGCCAACTGTTGACACATGGAAGGAGGAGTTCCAGATGATTATGAGCGCTAGAGGTTACTCTTGGGTGAGAGACACAGCTGGAAGGGGAGGAGGTTTTAGCTGGAATTTGAGAACACATTTGAGGAGATGTCCACGGCTGAGCTTAAGGGTCATATTTTGGGAGACGGGATTTCAACTGTACCTAAGGGTCACATCTGCGGAAGAGGAGGCGAGTTGGAATTAGGAATCAAGATGACAGGCTCCACGTGAACCAGGGATAAGGCGGTGGGAGGAGGCCAAAGATAGGGTGGAAGTTTATATTTATATATCTGGAGAAAAACAGGCACGTCCGACCCCGGGCTACCCACCTCGATAGAGGCACCAGCACCGACGGGGCAGGCCGAGAATGGGGTAGATGAGATACCCCGGGTGGGAATGGGTCTGATATCCACCTGTTCTCCTCTCCTCCACGCAGGCCCCCAGGATGGAGCGGCCGGAGCCCCCACCTGGCACGGCTGCGGGGCAGGAGGAGCAGGAGCTGCGGGAGCGGGCCTTCTTCTCGTGGGCCGAGTTCAGCCGCTTCTTCGACGCGTGGTGCCAGCAGCGGCTGGCACTCTTCTTCGTCAAGAGCTCTATGCACCTGGCGCGCTGCCGCTGGGCCAGTGCGCCCCCGCTCTACACACTCATCGACGTGCTCAAGTACAGCTACGTGCGGCTCGTGTGCAAGGACGTGCGTGCGCCCAGCCGGCCCGCCGTGGGGTGCGTGAACCTGAGCGCTGTCCTGCTGGGGGGAAGGGGAGCACCGGGGGTGGGTGCGGGTGGGAGAGGGGCAGAGAACACCCCACCCAGAGATGCAGAGGGAGAGAGGCCAACTGAGACAGCCAAATACACCTTGCAAAGAGGCGGGAGTCAAGGAGGGACATGTACCGAGAGACAGTGAGAAGAGGAGCTAGAGAGATAAAGACACTCACGGAGCAAGAGATGGTGTGGGCTCGACTTACACACTTTTTTTGTCTTTTTTCGAGATGGAGTCTCGCTCTGTCGCCCAGGCTTGAGTGCAATGGTGCCATCTTGGCTCACTGCAGCCTCCACCTCCCAGGTTCAAGTGATTCTCCTGCCTCAGCCTCCCGAGTGGCTAGGACTACAGGCACCTGCCATCATGCCCGGCTAATTTTTGTGTGTTTTTTTGTTTGTTTGTTTTGTTTTGTTTTTTGAGACAGAGTCTTGCTCTGTCACTCAGGCTGGACTGCAATGGCACAATATCGGCTCACTGCAACCTCCACCTCCCGAGTTCAAGCGTTGTTTCTCCTGCCTCAACCTCCTGAGTAGCTGAGATTACAGGTGCGCGCCACCACGCCTGGCCAATTTTTGTATTTTTGTAGAGATGGGGTTTCACTACATTGCCCAGGCTGGTCTTGAACTCGTGACCTCAGGTGATCTGCCCGCCTCACCTCCCAAAGTGCTGGGATTACAGCCTTGAGCCACTGTGCCTGGCCTGACTTACAGAATTTAATAGAGACTTCGAGAGGCAGAGCATAAAACACACACCCCAAGAGGAGAAAAAAGTCATG
>NW_012100321.1:2244518-2247003 GCF_000951045.1 Mandrillus leucophaeus
GAGGCCGAGGTGATCCACCCACCTCGGCCTCCCAGAATGCTGGGATTATAGGCATGAGCCACCACACCCAGCCATATTGACCCCAATTTTATTTTATTTTATTTTATTTTATTTTATTTTATTTTATTTGAGACAGAGTCTTGCTCTGTCATCTGTGCTGGAGTGCAGTGGCACAATCTCTGCTCACTGCAACCTCAGCCTCCTGGACTCAAGCAATTCTCCTGCCTTAGCCTCCTGAGTAGCTAGGATTACAGGCATGCACCGCCACCATGCCCGGCTAATTTTTGTATTTTTAGGGTTTCACCATGTTGCCCAGGCTGCTCTTGAACTCCCGACCTCAGGTGATCCGCCTGCCTCGACCTCCCAAAGTGCTGGGATTACAGGCGTGAGCCACAGTGCCTGGTGTGACCCCAGTTTTAAACTGGGGTTGTTCCCCACACAATGTTAGGTTTCCAGCTTCCATTGGAACGCCGGAAGAGGTGAGCCCATGTTTCCACTGGCAGACGGCCACCCCTCTTGAATGGGGCTCTGCTGCCCAGGTTTGCCCCAAACCCTGCCACTCTCTGCTGCTTCATGCCTACCACTGTCATTTGCTTGTTTTGCCTGCCTGGCCCCGTAGGTGTGTGAGTTTGAGACCCTTGGTTGAGGCGCTGTAGACAAGAGCAGAGGTCTTAAGAACACGGGCTCTGCCTTCAGGCTGCCTGAGACATGCTCCACGACTTCCTGGATGGGTGACTTTGGGCAATGGACCTTCACATCTTCAAGCCTCAGTTTTCTCATCTATGAAATGGGGTTATGATACCCACTTCATGGGGCCATTGTGAGGATACTGTGAGATCATACATGAGAAAAACGTATAACCCTGGTGCCTGGAACATGGGGTGGCTGGTTAAGTGATAGCTGTTACGGGATTCAAGAGCATGAATCCTGGGCCATTGCACTGCTGATACTTGGTGGATGCTGTTGAGCAAGTGACTACACCTTTCTGTGGCCTCAGTTTCCTCATGTGGAAAACGGGGGACATACTAGTGTCTATCTCATAGGTAAATTATTCAGAGAGATGTCCAGCACGGAGTAAGCACACTCTAACAGCTCTTTCACCGGTAGTTATTTAAATATGTATTGTGACATACATTCGTGCCCCTTTTTTCTCACTACTTATTCTAGAAACAGAGACTCGGAGATCTGAAAGCGGAACAGCGTCAAACACACACATCACCCAGAAACCTAGAACTTTAGAGCTTGCAAGAAGCTCAAAGAAGCTCAGGCCTAATCTGAAACCTATGAACAGAACCCAATCCGATGTAACAAATACTTATTGAGCACCTACTACGTGCATGCTCTTCACTGGACATTTGGAATCCAAGGCTGATCTCAGCCCTTGAACAGCTCAGAACTTAATGGGGTAGACAAAGACCAAAAAAAAAAAAAAAAAAAATTGTAGATAGTGGCCCATAGTAGTCAGAGCGAGATTGAGGGGGAGATGAGAGGAGGATACAAAGGTAGTGGTCAGCTCCACCTGAAAGTTTACTGGGTGGTTCTGGAAGGCTTCCTGGAAGAGGTGGCCAGTAAGCAGAACCTTGAAGAATTTTGTTGATGTGTTTATGTATGTATAGTATTTGAGCTAACAGATGCACTAGGTTTACTATGTGCTGGTACTGTCCCAAGTGCTCTACCAATATCAGAGACAGCCAAGAAGCAGGAGAGACAGGGCTGTGGAAGGGGCAAGGACAGGGCCCTGGGTACACTCCTGGGAACGGGTAGATGATGAGATGGTCTCTGAATGGGGAGTGCGGGAGCAGGTGGTTGATGAGCCGGTTCAGGAATGATGTCTTGGACCCGTCACGTCTAACTCCCCAACTCTCCTGAGCTGCTCAAGGCAGAGCCCCTCCAGTGCCACAGCCCAGGGACAGCCCACGGGCTGAGGTCAAGCTGGAGAAGTTAGCGTGTAAGGAAAGGCAGGAAATGAGACTGCAGTGGTGTCAAAGCCTGGACCTGGCAGGGCTGAGTTCAGAGGTTGAGACTTTATCTGGGGGGTGGTGGGGAGCCCTAGAAGGCTGTGAGTAGGATCAGTTCTGGGTGGAGGAAGATCCCTCTGGGGCCACGTGGGAGACGATCTTGGGGACAGAGAACGGACGCGAAGGAGGAGGCTGGGACTGCGGGTGCAGGGAACCAGACAAGAACTTTTTCCTGGCCACTCCTTCCCCCTTGCCAGAGGTTGCACAGTGACTCTCTCCAAGTCACCACTGCGGCAGCTTCAGCTGTCCAGCTCCAGTTCCTCCCCTGTCCCTCTCTCTCAGCACTTCCCTCCCTGGAACAGAATTGCTCAGCCTTTCTCAATACACGCCAGCCTTTGAAAACACAAAGATGTCGAAAACCTGAAAGATCAAGAATAAATGAGTAGCCGGGTGCGGTGGCTCACACCTATAATCCCCACACTTTGGGAGGCCGAGGTGGGCAGATCACCTGAGGTCAGGAGTTTGAG
>NW_012100321.1:2247053-2251343 GCF_000951045.1 Mandrillus leucophaeus
TGAAATGGGGTTATGATACCCACTTCATGGGGCCATTGTGAGGATACTGTGAGATCATACATGAGAAAAACGTATAACCCTGGTGCCTGGAACATGGGGTGGCTGGTTAAGTGATAGCTGTTACGGGATTCAAGAGCATGAATCCTGGGCCATTGCACTGCTGATACTTGGTGGATGCTGTTGAGCAAGTGACTACACCTTTCTGTGGCCTCAGTTTCCTCATGTGGAAAACGGGGGACATACTAGTGTCTATCTCATAGGTAAATTATTCAGAGAGATGTCCAGCACGGAGTAAGCACACTCTAACAGCTCTTTCACCGGTAGTTATTTAAATATGTATTGTGACATACATTCGTGCCCCTTTTTTCTCACTACTTATTCTAGAAACAGAGACTCGGAGATCTGAAAGCGGAACAGCGTCAAACACACACATCACCCAGAAACCTAGAACTTTAGAGCTTGCAAGAAGCTCAAAGAAGCTCAGGCCTAATCTGAAACCTATGAACAGAACCCAATCCGATGTAACAAATACTTATTGAGCACCTACTACGTGCATGCTCTTCACTGGACATTTGGAATCCAAGGCTGATCTCAGCCCTTGAACAGCTCAGAACTTAATGGGGTAGACAAAGACCAAAAAAAAAAAAAAAAAAAATTGTAGATAGTGGCCCATAGTAGTCAGAGCGAGATTGAGGGGGAGATGAGAGGAGGATACAAAGGTAGTGGTCAGCTCCACCTGAAAGTTTACTGGGTGGTTCTGGAAGGCTTCCTGGAAGAGGTGGCCAGTAAGCAGAACCTTGAAGAATTTTGTTGATGTGTTTATGTATGTATAGTATTTGAGCTAACAGATGCACTAGGTTTACTATGTGCTGGTACTGTCCCAAGTGCTCTACCAATATCAGAGACAGCCAAGAAGCAGGAGAGACAGGGCTGTGGAAGGGGCAAGGACAGGGCCCTGGGTACACTCCTGGGAACGGGTAGATGATGAGATGGTCTCTGAATGGGGAGTGCGGGAGCAGGTGGTTGATGAGCCGGTTCAGGAATGATGTCTTGGACCCGTCACGTCTAACTCCCCAACTCTCCTGAGCTGCTCAAGGCAGAGCCCCTCCAGTGCCACAGCCCAGGGACAGCCCACGGGCTGAGGTCAAGCTGGAGAAGTTAGCGTGTAAGGAAAGGCAGGAAATGAGACTGCAGTGGTGTCAAAGCCTGGACCTGGCAGGGCTGAGTTCAGAGGTTGAGACTTTATCTGGGGGGTGGTGGGGAGCCCTAGAAGGCTGTGAGTAGGATCAGTTCTGGGTGGAGGAAGATCCCTCTGGGGCCACGTGGGAGACGATCTTGGGGACAGAGAACGGACGCGAAGGAGGAGGCTGGGACTGCGGGTGCAGGGAACCAGACAAGAACTTTTTCCTGGCCACTCCTTCCCCCTTGCCAGAGGTTGCACAGTGACTCTCTCCAAGTCACCACTGCGGCAGCTTCAGCTGTCCAGCTCCAGTTCCTCCCCTGTCCCTCTCTCTCAGCACTTCCTTCCCTGGAACAGAATTGCTCAGCCTTTCTCAATACACGCCAGCCTTTGAAAACACAAAGATGTCGAAAACCTGAAAGATCAAGAATAAATGAGTAGCCGGGTGCGGTGGCTCACACCTATAATCCCCACACTTTGGGAGGCCGAGGTGGGCAGATCACCTGAGGTCAGGAGTTTGAGACCAGCCTGGCCAACAGGGTGAAACCCCATCTTTACTAAAAATACAAAAATTAGCCGGGCATGATGGTGGGTGCCTGTAATCCCAGCTACTCGGGAGGCTGAGGCAGGAGAATCACTTGAGCCCGGGAGGCGAAGTTTGCAGTGAGCTAAGATCGTGCCACTGCACTCCAGCCTGGATGACAGAGCGAGACTCGGTCTCAAAAAAATGAGTAAATGGGTAAGTGGAAGGCAAAACAAAGCAAAGCAACAGGTCCTTGAAAAAAAGTTTTGAAAATAGCAGCTACTATTTCTGCGTTGTTTACTATGCACTAGCCCCTTTCCTAACCCCTTTATGTAATTTAATCCTCTTATTTAACCCTCTCAAAAAGACTGAGACCCTAGTGTTACTATTAGCCCCACTTTCCAGGTGAGAAAACTGAGGCACAGAATACTTAAAAGATTGTTCCCAGGATAACACAGCTGCTAAGAAGGAAAACCAGAGTCTGGACCCTCATTCTGGTTACTAAGCCCATGCTTTTAATTACCACCCTCCTGCCTTTGTTTCTCACTTTCTCTTTCTCTCTCCTCCCCTCATCTTTATTTCAATCATTCAACCCTCATTGTGAGGGTTGACTGTGCCATGGGTCCCCTAAAGATGTGTTGGTTCTGGGCACCAGCCTATCTGTCCCTTCACCCAAGAGGTTTTTGGGAGCCCCTGCAATGTGCAAGGTGGTGTTTTTAGATGCTGGGATTTCTGTGGGGAGTGTACATTAGAGATGGACATAAATAAAAATCCCGGCCAGGCGCGGTGGCTGACACCTGTAATCCTAGCACTTTGGGAGGCTGAGGCCGGTGAATTGCCTGAGCTCAGGAGTTTGAGACCAGCCTGGGCAACATGGTGAAACTCCATCTCTACTAAAATAAAAATTTAAAAAAAAAAAAAAATTAGCCAGGCGTAGTGGTGCGCGCCTGCAGTCCCAACTACTCAGGAGGCTGAGGCAGGAGAATTGCTTGAACCAGGGAGGTGGAGGTTGCAGTGAGCCGAGATTGCGCCACTGCACTCCAGCCTGGGGACAGAGTGAGACTCCGTCTCCAATAAATAAATAAATAAATAAATAAATAAATAAAATAAAATCCCTACATGTGATAGACTCTTCCCTAGCCTGGATGTGGTCAGGGAAGACTTCCTGGAGGAGGCAATGCTGGCTGTGAGGCCTGAAGGATGAGTAGGAGTTGACTAGGTGAAAAGGGAGAGGAATGTTTTATGAAGGAGGGAAGAACTTACCCTAGGTTGTGGAAATGGAAAAAAACATGGACGGGTAGGACTTGGTGATGGATGGTTTTGGTGGAATGGAGACCATATCCCAGAGTAGGTGTGCCAGGGTTTGTAGATGACATAGTCGTTGAATCATCACCCACTTACTGAACACCTCCAGACACCAGGTACTATTCTAGGTGCTGATGACACAGAGATAAACAGACAAAAATTCTTATCCATGTGGAATTTGCATTTAGCGGGGGATGACATTATTCCTCCGGATAGGTGGAGAGATTGCCAAAATGGTGTGTTGAAGCACCAGTAGGTGGTTATGTGAGGTTCTGGGTCCCTGCAGAGGAGAGGCGCTGTTCTCTGGCGAGATATATGGCTTCACAGAAGAGGTGACCTAGGCGGAGGAAGCGGCTGTTCTAGGGCCTGAAACACCTAGGCTGAAGGAAGTCAGACCAAGGGTTTCACAAAAGCCCATGAATTATCCTAGAAAAATGAACCGGGTAACATTCCATGAACTTGCAGTCTTGATAGATCAAACATGGCTTCACATTGGAATTTTCTTTGCTTCCATCTGATACCACGTGGTGGCGGTAGGTTTATTTTATTGATGTTGATTTGCACATTGAATAATTTTCTAAATTTGCATTTTGTTACTTTATTTATTTTTTGAGATGGAGTATCGCTCTTGTCCGCCAGGCTGGAGTGCAGTAGCACAGTCTCAACTCACTACAACCTCCACCTCCCAGGTTCACGTGATTCTCCTGCCTCAGCCTCTTGAGTAGGTGGGATTACAGGCGCCCGCCACCACACTCAGCTTATTTTTGTATTTTTAGTAGAGACGGGGTTTCACCGTGTTGGCCAGACTGGTCTTGAACTCCTGACCTCAGGTGATCCGCCCGCCTCCGCCTCCCGAAGTGCTGGGATTACGGGCATGAGCCACTGTGCCCAGCCTTGTTACTTTAAATAAGGCATAAAGTCTCGGACTCTATATTTCGATTTTTAAAATCTAGCAGGCTTCTGGGTTTTTCTTTACCTCGTGCATGTAGGAAAAAAGGAGTGTGTCAAGAGTGCTCTTCTGGTTTGACAAAGAAAATTTTTAAGCATTTATACTGGTGGATTTAAGCATTTCTCTGGGTGGATCCTGGGGAGAATCACCCAGTTGGGGGGCCATTTGGAAAAAAACACAGGAGGGTTTTGGGGGTTGTGCTACTCGGGTATTTACTACCTGGGAGCCACGGTTTCTTAACTACATGCCAGGCCCTGGGCAGTCTGTGTTACAAGGGTCAGCAAACTAGGAAGCCCTTGGACCAATCCCAACCTGCAACCTTTTTTTTTTTTT
>NW_012100321.1:2253757-2255518 GCF_000951045.1 Mandrillus leucophaeus
GGGTTTCACTATGTTGGCCAGGCTGGTTTTGAACTCCTGACCTCAGGTGATCTGTCCCCCTTCAGCCTCCCAAAGTGCTGGGATTACAGGCATGAGCCACCACACCCGGCCAAAAACAAAGTTTTTTCTAAGTAGACTTTTAAAAAATATAACACACATCCAGAAAAGCATATACATCATACGTGTGCAACTGAATGAATTTTCCCAAAATAAAATTCAGAGGTAACCAGCACCCAGAACAAGAAACAGAATATGTCCAGTCCCAAGAAACCTCCTGGTGCCCCCTTACAGGGTTAACCACTTAAGGGTAACCACTATCTAACCTCCTAATAGCAGAAGTTAACTTTGCCTGCTATTGAACTTTCTATAAATGGGAATCATATCATCGTTTCTCTTTCATGTCTGGCTTTTTTCATTGGTAGGTTTGTGAGATTCATCCATGTTGTTGGAGGTTGTAATGGTGTGTTCATTCTTGGTGCTGATTAGCATTTTACTTTAGGAATATACCACAACTTATTTTCTCATTCTATTGTTGGATATTTAGGTTTCAAGTATTTGGCGAATATACATAGTGCTGCTGTGAACATTCTCGTACACATCTTTAGATGCCCATTTGTCTTGAGTGGCACCACTGGGTCATAGGAGAGGCATAAAATCTGCTTTAGTAGATACTGTCATGCAGTTTTCCAAAGTGCTTGTGCCATTTCACGCTTCCATCAGTGATGAGTGAGAGTTCCAGTTGCTCCACGTCCTCATCAACACTTGATGTTATCAGTCTCTTTTGTCTGACCATTCTGCTGATGTGTAGTGTCATTTCCTTAGGATTTTAATTTGTTATGTCCTTGATGATTAATGAGTTTCAGTCCTTCTTCACATAGACAATGCTTTAAAGCAGAGAAACATATCTCCCATTGTTTATGGGTACATAAAAATATACATGGAATGCTAATAGATAATTTTGATAGTGGCTGCCTCTGGGCACAGAGTGAAGGAGGAGAATTTATTAGGGCAGCATTCACAGAAGGCCTCAACTTTCAATGTTATTGATAAACCAGAAGCAGATACAGGACTATCCGAACTTTTTTATTTCTAAAAAAAGTTAAGGTAAATACAATAAAACATTCATTCACTTTTGACAGAACTCAGGGTGGCAGGTATAGAATTTTAGTGAACACTTACTGCTTGCCATATTCCAGACACCGTGTAGGTGCTTTACTTATATTAACTCTTTTCATGCTCATGACGATCCTATGAGGAAGGTATGATGAGTAGGACCTCCCTTTTAACCTATGAGGAAACCGAGGCATAGAGACTTGAAGTGACTTGCCCCAGGTCACACAGCTGGCATATTCTTAGGGCCCTCTACTCTTCTCTATGCCTGAAACAATTCTTAGTTTAAAAAAAAAAAAAAAAAAGGTGAGTGGCAAGAAAGAAGAGGGCAGCAGAGTGATGTGACCAGGGCGGTGGTGGTTCCTCCCACAGGCCCCCCCAGCCCGGCTGCCCCGCCTTCATCATCGTCAAGCTGAGCCCGCTGCGGGACCGCCTCGTGGTGACGGAGTGCCAGTTGACCCACTCGCACCCGGCCTGCCCGCTGGAGTTCGCCTACTACTTCCGCCCAGGCCACCTGCTGGCCAACGCCTGCCTGCCGGTGCGCACCACCAACAAGATCTCCAAGCAGTTCGTGGCCCCAGCCGACGTGCGCCGCCTGCTCTCCTACTGCAAGGGCCGCGACCACGGCGTTCTGGACGCCCTGCACGTGCT
>NW_012100321.1:2256383-2266204 GCF_000951045.1 Mandrillus leucophaeus
TTTTTTTTTTTTTTTTTTTTTTTGAGACAGGATCTCACTGTCACCCAGGCCAAGTGCGGTGTTGCAGTCACGGCTCACTGCACCCTCAATGTCCCAAGCTCAAGCAATCCTCTCACCTCATTCTCCCAAGTAGCTGGGACAACAGGCGTGCACCACCACACCCAGTTAATTTTTTTTAGTTTTTGTAGAGATGTTAGGGGTCTCCCTATGTTGCCCAGGCTAGTCTCGAACTCCTGGACTCAAGCGATCCTCTTGCTTTGACCACCCAAAGTGCTGGGATTATAGGCATGAGCCACCACACCAGGCCTATTTAAATTAAAAAAAAAAAATTGAATTACACAAATAGAAAATGCACAAATGATAAATATTTAGTTTGGTGAATGTTCACAAGGGGAGAACACACCCGAACCCCCCACGCAGATGGAGAATTAGGAGAAGGAAGAGTGCTGTGTCCTGTGATGTGATGGAGCGATAAGTATTATAAAGGAGAAAAAGGCCAGGGCTTGGAGCGGGACAGTTCTAAGGGTGCTGTTTGAATTGGTCAGGGAAGGTCTCTTTAAGCAAATGACGGTGAAGCAGAGGAGATGGAACAGAGGCAAGGGACCCTCATTCTGTCATCAGAGGGAAGAGAGTTCCAGGCAGAGGGAACAGCCAGTGCAAAGGCCCAGAGGCACGAGCAAGCTTGTGTTGGAGGAACAGTGAGGATGGCTGCTGCTCCATAAGGAATCTCTGTGACTTTAATCCAACTTCAAGTTTGGGGTGAACTTGAAGTTTAAAAAGGAAAGAAAGATGAGAAAGTGGGAAAAGAACTGGTTTCTCCTGGCTGTGCCTTTGTCTCCCTTGGGTGTGGAAGAGGTCCCAAGGCAGGGTGAAGTCAAGATTCAGCTCTGGCACACTCTTCCTGTCTTCATCTCATGCCCAGTAAGAAGCCCTGATTCAAGCCACCAGCCCAAGCCCAGGCCTCTGTCATGACATAATAATAATTTTAGCTAATGTTTATCAAGCACTTACTATATGCCAGGCACTACTCTAAGTGCTTTTACATACTATAACTCATTTTACTCTCACCTGAGCCCTATGAAGAAATAGTCCACCATTCTCATCCCCATTTTACAGATAAGGAAACTGAGGCACAGAGAAGTCAAGTAACTGACTCAAAGTCACACAGCTATTTAGTGACAGAGCTGGGCTTCGGACCCACACAGCCAGGATCCAGACCCATGTCCTTCACTGTGGGGACAAACACACATGCATTTCCTACTCCGCTACTCTTTACTGACCTAGTAACTCTCATCCACTGTCCACCATTACATACATAAGCCTCAGCTTTTCTTCCCTGAAACCGCCCTCTGCAGGATTGTTCCTGTGCAAAGCAGCTCATTCATAAATCACAGCCTTCCCTGGAAGGGGAATTGTCTTTCCATTTTGAAGCCTGTCTTGGAATCTAGGCTAAACCAAGGTTGGCTCCTGGGTCTGTGTTTTGGCCTGCCTTAATACTTTTTTTTTTTTTTTTTTTTTTGAGACAGAGTTTTGCTCTTGTTGCCCAGGCTGGAGTGCAATGGCGCGATCTTGGCTCACCGCAACTTCCGCCTCCTGGGTTTAAGCAATTCTCCTGCCTCAGCCTCCCAAGTAGCTGGGATTACAGGCGTGTACCACCATGCCTGGATAATTTTTGTATTTTCAGTAGAGACGGGGTTTCTCCATGTTGGTCAGGCTGGTCTTGAACTCCTGACCTCAGGCAATTGGCCCACCTCAGCCTCCCAAAGTGCTGGGATTACAGGCATGAGCCACTGTGCCCAGCCACTTAATACTCTTAAAAGAAAGGAGGAAGAAGTTCTAGGACAGGAGAGACAGATTAGTGAAGCAACATTTAAATATTTACTTTTTGAATATGTTATACATTCACATGGTTCTAAAAAGGGTATGTAGTGAAAAGTCTTCTTGTCACGTCCTGTCCCCCAGGTCCCCTCCCCTCCAGAGTTACTAGCAGCTTATAAATCGTATCTCGCTTTCTATCCTATGGACCAGCACTGCCCAGTGGATCTTTCAACAATGATAGAAATGTTCCTTATCCAGGCTGGGCATGGTGGCTCACACCTGTAATCCCAGCACTCTGGGACTCTGAGGCAGGTGGATCACCTGAGGTCAGGAGTTCAAGACCAGCCTGGCCAACATGGCGAAACCTGGTCTCTACTAAAAATTCAAAATTAGCTAGGCATGGTGGCAGGTGCCTGTAATCTCAGCTACTCGGGAGGCTGAGGCACACGAATCGCTTGAACCCAGGAGGCAGAGGTTGCAGTGAGCTGAGATGACACCACTGCACTCTGGCCGAGGTAACAGAGTGAGACTGTTGTCTAAAAAAAAAAGAAAGAAAATGGTTCTTATCTGTACTGTCCAATCCAGAGGCCGCTGGCCACACATGGCTATAGAATACTTAATGAGGCCAGTGTGACTGAGGAACTGAATTTGTCATTTAATTTACTGAAATGTGAACAACCTGATGTGGCTAATGGCTTCTGGATTGGACAGCACAGATCTGTACATATAAAGGTCAGTTTGCATGTCTGTATTTTTAACTTTATTTCCTCTTTCTGTCCCCCCATCCCCCACTCCCAGCAAGGCAGCCAGTCACCCAGGCTGACTGTTTGTATACATGCTGTTTGTTTGGTTTTGGGTTTTTTTTGTTTTTTTTTTTTTTTGAGATAGGATTTCACTCCCGTCACCCAGGCTGGAGTGCAGTGGCATGCTGTTGGCTCACTACAACCTCCACCTCCTGGGCTCAAGTGATTCTCCTGCCTCGGCCTCCTGAGTAACTAGGACTACAGGCGTGCACCACCAAGCCTGGCTAATTTTTGTATTTTTAGCAGAGACGAGGTTTCGCCATGTTGGCTAAGCTGGTCTCGAACTCCTGACCTCAAGTGATCCACTCACCTTGGCCTCCCAAAGTGCTGGGATTACAGGCATGGGCCACCGCACCCACCCGACCTGTACACACTGTTTTGCATCTTGCTTTATATGTTGGAGAGTGCCAGATGTCACCATCTTTTGTTCTTCCTCTGGGGCTGGTCAAATCCTCCTGAGAAAACTCCTCCGGCCTCCTGGCGGGGGGTGAAGGCCAGGCTGCCAAGGCCAGCTTCTGGGAGCCACCCGGGCAGAGGCAGGGAGCTGTCGGGCATTCAGCCAGCAAGACTCACTCAGTCCCTACTTGGGATTCAGAATCCCCCTCCCTCATCTTCAGATGGGCCAGATGTCCCCAAAGCCAGCGGCCCCTTTGTGTTTCGTCCTGTCTACAGAATAAACCACCATAACTGGGGATGGAGGAAGAGTAAAGGGAGAGGAGAAATGGGATTTGGAGATCTAGCTGCTGCTGAAACAGTCCTCAGTTCATCTTTGTTTTGCCTTCCGCAAAACTGGCCTGGTGTTGCCAACTCCTTTTGAGGACTTTGCTACTGGTTCTCAGCATCCCCCAATTGCTGGCTTAGGATTCATGGGTTTTGGCGGTGGGGTGGGATTAGCATGTCCAGCTGCTTTCCAGTTTCCAAAGTTCTATCCCTGTCATATTGCCTCTGTCTTTAGAAAAAAAAAAAAAAGCCATTTTAAAAATAGATGTACTTGAGGTTCAAGAGGGAGTGAAACTAGAGAGGTGTTCAATCCACCACTCTTACACAGAAGTTTCACCTTTTTTTTTCACTTATAAAATCTACTGAAAGAATTCTATATTAATATATTAATAATACAATAGTAATATAACATAATAGATAACATAATATTAATATTATAATCTGTAACTCATAATGTGTAATACTAATGATATAAGAGGTGCGATGGCTCACACCTGTAATCTCAGCACCTTGGGAGGCTGAAGCGAGCAGATCACTTGAGCCCAGGAGTTCAAGACCAGCCTGGCCAACATAATGAGCCCCTGTCTCTACAAAAAAATAAAAAAATTAGCCAGGCGTGGTGGCGGGCACCTGTAGTCCCAGCTACTTGGGAGGCTGAGGCAGGAGAATGGTGTGAACCCAGGAGGCGGAGCTTGCAGTGAGCTGAGATCAGATTGCGCCACTGCACTCCAGCCTGGGCGACGGAGCGAGACTCTGTCTCGGAAAAAAAAAAAGAATACTCGATGTACTCGATGGGCAGCTGGTATGATCTCAGTGGAGGGCAATTTAGCAATATCTATCTATCAAAATGACAAGAACACTCACCCTTAGGCCCACAATCCCACTACTGGTGATTTATCCTACAGATGTAGTTGCACAGATGTGGAAGGACTTACTTACAAGGTTAATCATTGTTATTTGTGAAAGCAACAGATTAGAAACAACCCAAACTCCAATGGGTAATGGTTACATAACCTGTGGTATATCCATCCATGGATTACTACACAGCACTAAAAAAGAATGAGAACTTTGGGAAGCCGAGGTGGGCCGATCACAAGGCCAGGAGATCAAGACCATCCTCGCTAACACGGTGAAACCTCGTCTGTATTAAAAATACAAAAAATTAGCTGGGTGTGGTGGTGGGTGCCTGTAGTCCCTGCTAATCGGGAGGCTGAGGCAGGAGAATGGCGTGAACCAGGGAGGGGTGGCTTGCAGTGAGCCGAGATTGCACCACTGCACTCCAGCCTGGGATACAGAGCGAGACTCTGTCCTAAAAAAAAAAAAAAAAAATGTGAACACGTCTAGGAACTATTTTGAAAGATCTCTCAAACACATTTTTAAGTTAAAGCAAAATGCAAAACTGTACATGATATGCTGTATTATCTATAAAATAGAGAAAATAAGAATTATAGGTATGCTTACTTATATTCATATAAAGAAACTCTAGAAGAATACCAAGAACTGTGGATGGGGGTAGAATAGTGAATGGAAGCAGACTGATTAGACTAAAGAGGTGGGAGTAAGGCCTTTTACATATCACTTTACATTATTTGACTTTTGGACCATGTGGATGTTTGCATATTCAAATAATTAATTCTAAAAAAGAAGGTAAAAAATAGAGCTGGGCACAGTGGCTCACACCTGTAATCCCAGCATTTGGGGAGGCTGAGGTAGGTGGATCACTTGAGGTCAGGAGTTTGAGACCAGCTTGGCCAGCATGGTGAAACCCCATCTCTACTAAAAATACATAAATAATACAAAATACATGCTGGTGGGTGCCTGTAGTCCCAGCTACTTGGGAGACTGAGGCAGGAGAATGATTTAAACCTGGGGGGGAGGTGCCGGAGGTTGCAGTGAGCCGAGATCACATCACTGCACTCCAGCCTGAGTGACAGATTGAGACTCCATCTCAAAACAAAACAAAACAAAACAAAACAAAAAACAAAAACACACACACACACCAAAAAAAAAAAAAAAAGAAAGAAAAATAGGCAACAGTCCCAGCATACTAAACGCATTTGTTTCTCTCCTCAAAGGAAAAATTAGAGGGTGAGTGATAGAGGGCCTTGAGGCTGTGTGAGTCAGGATGGCCTGGGTTTTGCTGTAATAATGAACAGCCCTCAAATCTCAGTGGCTGAACTCATTGAATTTTATTTCTTGCTCACCTATGTGGCCACCATGGGATGTTCGGGGAGTACTGTTTATCTGGATCATTCTGGGACCCAGGAGGATGGGCATTCATCCCAAGGTAATAACTGTATGTGGCAGGGGTGGCTGTGAAAGCTTCTCCTTGGATGTGATGCCTCAGCTCCCTCCCGCTCACACTTCATTGGCCAAAGCAAGTCACATGACGCTGCCTACCTGCAAGGGGGCAGGGAGGTACAATGCTAGTAAGTGCCCAGGAGAGGGAGAACTGCAATTTCTTGGCAAGCAGGACCATAGGGTGCTGTTTCATCAAGGGCCGCCCAAAGCCCTGTCTGAATATGGGGCTCGTGTTTCCCCTGCTCTGTAGTTACACAGGCCCCCTGCAGTTCAGTTTCAGCTTTTCTAGCTTTTCATGGCTTCCAAAGGGAATATTTTCTATGCCATATAGCCTGTTTTTACATCAAGCCATTTTTGGGGTGTTGATTTTGGTGGCTTGATTTTATTTGTATTGATAGGTGCTGAATGCTTTATGAATGTTCTGGCTGTGCCCGTTACTAGCTACAGGACACAGAACAAGTTATGAACAACCTATTTACCCTTTCCAAACCTTATTTCATTTATCTGTAAAATGGGGATAATTCTATCTTATAGGGTTGTTGGGGTTGTGTGAGAATTAAGGTACAGTGTGTGTGTGCGTGTGTGTGTGTGTGTGTATATGTAGGATGGGAGGAATAGTGCTCAGAAAGTAGAAAGCCCTGCATATGTTCAATATTTAGCTATTATTTTGTTGTTGTTGTTTTTGTTTTTGAGATGGAGTCTCTCTGTGTCACCCAGACTGGAGTGCAGTGGCACAATGTTGGCTCACTGCAGCCTCTGCCTCCCGGGTTCAAGCAGTTCTCCCATCTCAGCCTCCCAAGTAGCTGGGATTACAGGTGCACACCACCAGGCCCAGCCACTTTTTATATTTTTAGTACAGATGAGGCTTCACCATGTTGGTCAGGCTGGTCTTGAACTCCTGACCTCAGGTGATCCACCCACCTCGGCTTCCCAAAGTGCTGGGATTACAGGCATGAGCCACTGTGCCCGGCCTCAGCTATTATTTTTATTCCTTCAGTTTTTTCTTTGGGGCAGTTTGATGAATAGTATCGTTCTGATCACATGAAAAAGGGAGGATTTACTCACGTATCGGAAGAGGTGTGAATGGAAAGTAGTAAAGGCATGGTTTCTGATGTTCATGTTCATGGAATCTGCTGTCTATGGCAGATGCTTCCCTGTGCTACCAATTCGTGTGTCTGAAAGGACACCTGTACTCATTCACATCCTCAAAATCTGTTCCTCTGTGGGTTTCTCCATCTCTGCCAAATGCACTGCTGTCCACTGTGTGCCTAAGTCAGGGCTGTTTGGTCACTTTTTGGAAGGCTGTAGGGTAGAGTGGTCAGGAACAAGAGGCCCTGGACCCAAGCTGTGAGGGCTCAAATCCCAGCTCACCTGGTGTTGCAAATCACATGGGTGACTCCAGGCAAGCAACTAAAGCCCTGTGTGCCTCAGTGTCCTTATCTGAAAAAGGGGGTGATAATCATAGTATCTGTCTTACAGGGATATTGTGAGGATGAAAGATTAATTGCTGGAAATGTGCCTGGTGCAGAGAAACTACCTCGTGTGCTTTGCACACCCAAAGCCTTCTTTTTTATATTTATTTACCCTTGGCCTGCGGGCTGTCTCCTCTCACTCTGTGGTGTGTCTCATTTGTTCTCTGTGCCTGAGCCAGCACATGGCACATCATATTTTCTCAGTAAATATTTGTATTCATCAGCCTGGCCAACATGGTGAAACCCCGTCTCTACTAATAGTATAAAAATTAGCCGGGTGTGGTGGTGGGCACCTGTAATCCCAGCTACTTGGGAGGCTGAGGAGAGAGAATCGTTTGAACTCGGGAGGCAGAGGTTGCAGTGAGCCAAGATCATGCCACTGCACTCCAGCCAGGGCGACAGAGTGAGACTCTGTCTCAAAAAAAAAAAAAAAAGTATTCATTTACCTAGCCCCACCTTCATCAAATGTCACCCTACCCCTTAAAATGCCACCCACACATGTTTTCCCACCCACTGCTTTTGTTTCCAATCATTCCTAATGGTCTGGGCCCATTGGATCCCAGCATCACCACTTGTTAGTGCTACGGCCTTGGGCCAGTTTCTCCTCTGGTATAGCTGGGGGTCCCTAAGACCACCCTCAGTTTCCATGATTCACTAGAAGGAATCACAGAACTCAGAAAAATTGTGATAATCAAGGCTATAGTTTATTATAGCAGAAGGATACAGAATAAAACCAGCAAAGGGAAGAGCCACATAGGGCGACCCCATCAGTCTCCCTGATTCCTTAATTATCCTGCAGCATCACATAGGGCAGAGGCCAAGAGAGACCAGCATGAGCTGCCGGATGTCCTCTCTCAGTGAAGTCCCGTGGACAGTGCTCAATTCTCCCACCAATGACGTGTGACAACAATGATGTGTTGCCAGCCAAGGACACTTACTTGGGCCTTGGTGTCCAGAGTCGTTATTGGGGTCAGCCATGTAGACTTGTGCTGAATATTGCTGAGAGATTGAGACAGACAGTAAGAACCGCTGAGATCTGATGCACCCCAGGTGTCCTTCCATGCGTTGGCCAGGAGTGATCTCATTTTAGCCCATCCATGACCCTGTTAAATAGACATCCCCATTTTTCCAGACAAAGAACCAAGGCTCATTGAGGGGAAGTCACTTGCCCAAAGTCCCACAGCTAATAAGAGGCAAATCCAGGAGTCTGATCCTTGAACCTCTGCCCTACAGATGTGGCCTTGGACATGGCTGCACACCCTCGTGTGAGTTCCCTCACTCAGGATGTACTGAGCCATTGTTCTGGGGCAGGTACCATTCAAAGCATCAGGGATGCTGTTATAGCCAAGGCTACAGTTTATTACAGCAGAAGCATGCAGAATAAAATCAGCAAAGGGAAGAGCCACATAGGGCAGAGGCCAAGAGAGACCATCCCGAATGGGAATGTCCCTGTGCTTGTGGGGCTTACATCCTAAGGAGGGCAAGCAGGCAATGGGCAGATGAGCAAATGAAGATATGACTTGCCAAAGGGTGGTAAGTGCCATGGCCAGAAGGAGCCAGAGAGAGATGGGGTGTTTGCTTAGTTGGGAAGGTCAGAGAAGACCTTGATGACGTGGTGTTTGAACAGAGATGATAATTATAATGACCACTTTCAGAACACTTACTATGTGTTGGATATGTAGTAACAGTAATATTATATGTACCAGGCAATGTTCTAAATGCTTGACTGCATCTCATCTTTCCAATCACAGAGATGCTCTTATTATCATCACTTTACAAATGAAAGGGAGGTTAGGGAAGTTGGCAGAAAGGCACACAGCGAGGAAGCAGCGTCTCCAAGATCTCAGCCCAGGGATCTTGGCCTCAGAGGCCATGCTTTTCACCATTGTCCTGCCTCTCAGTGCGTGGAGAAAGGAATGTTCAGTTCCTAGAAGGAAGAATCAGGGAATATGGAGGTTAAGGAGGAAACTGAGGCACAGAGAGGTTAAATTACCGGGTTCAGAAGTGGTGGGGGTAGGACTCAAAGCTAAATGATCTGCCTCCACAATCGAAGCTCATTACCACTAGACCAGTCATCCTTAACTTAAGCATGCATAGGAGTCCCTTGGAGGGCTTGTCAAACTAGATTGCCGGGCCGCTTCCAGAGTTTCAGGCTCAATAGGTCTGACGTGGCCCTGAGAAGGTGCATTTCTGTCAAAGTGCCAGGAACCGATGGTGATGCTGCTGGTGATGCTGCTGGTCCAGGGCCCACATTTTGAGACCCACTACCTAGACTGCCTCTCAGCACACGGAGGAATGAATAGCCAGCCTCCGGCGGAGGAAACTGAGGCTCAGAGAAGCTAAAAGTGTCATGTGCAAAAAATCACATAGCTGTGTGGTGCCCGGATCTCAAATCCAGGCAATCCGGCTCCAGTCTGGTTTTAACCATTTCTCTGCACTGCCTCCTGCCGGTCAAAAGAATAAATGCATATGCAGGCAAGAATGAATGGGTTCCCATTTCCGTAGAAGGGGAAACCGAGGTCGGGGAGCTGGACGGGGAGACCCCAGCATCCTCTGACCTCTTTCCTTGCCTCCCTGCCCCCGCCCGCAGGTGAAGCTGGTGTTCGTGGAAGACCAGGCAGTGGTGGAGACGGTATTCTTTCTGACGTCGCGCACCAGGGCGCTGCTGCGGCGCTTCCCGCGCATGCTGCTGGTGGACCGGCTGCCG
>NW_012100321.1:2267034-2275434 GCF_000951045.1 Mandrillus leucophaeus
GAGAGGGTGAGGGGCCTGGAGACAGGCGACTGGGGAGGGGCTTCGAAAGAAGCAAGTATTTGCAGGGGGGCCCAAATGGAGAAGGAGTGGGCAAGAGCACTGGAAACCAGAGACTGGGGAGGGGCTCAGTTCGAAGGTGAGAAGGGGAGGGCACTGCAGATCAGAGATTGGAGAGGGGGCCAGTCGGAGAATCAGAAGCCGAGGGGACTGGAAGGAGGTGTCTTGGGAGGGTCGCAGTTGGAGAAAGGGCACCTGAAAGGGCCAGAGATTAGGGACTGGAGGGGGCCCCAGTTGGAGGGTGAGAAAGATTGGGGACTGGAAGGTTATGTCTGGAGGGCAGCCCAATTGGAGGACCAGGCGCTACGAGGATTGGAAGGATATACCTGGAGGGTGGCCCAGTTGGAGGATCGCGGTAGGGCGCTGGAGACCACCGACCTGAGGGGGACCCAGTTTGACTATGAGAGGGTCAGGAGTCTTGAAGGAAGCCCCTGGAGGGGGGTGCAGCTGCACGATGAAAAGGCAGGGGGACTGAGAACGGCAGAATGGAAGGGGCCACAGTCAGAAGTAGAGAAGGGGAGGGCGCTGGAGGTCAGAAACTTGAGGGGGATCCCCTTGGAGAAGTCCCTGGAGTTGGCCCCTGAGAACGGAGACCCAAGGGGACCCCAGTGGGAAGATGAGAGGAGGAGAGGGCCAGAGACTGCAGAGGAGAGGGGAGCGAGGGTGGGAGCCAAAAGAAGAAGGGGCCTGGAGGATATCGTTTTGGTCCAGCTGGGAGACACGAGGGTCACAGGCGTGGAGAATGGAGATGGAGGGGGAGCCCGGTCTGTGGGCCCCAAGAGCCGAGCTGGACGAGGGATGGAGTGGGCAGACGCGGGAGGGCGGTGTCTAGGGCTGGGGAATGGAGTCGTGTGTGGCACCCCGGTGGGGACTGTATTGGAAGGCAGCCCAGAATGGGCAGTGGTGAGGAGCGAACACCTGGCTGCAGGTGACGGCCTGCAGGAAGGAGGCGAAGATGGCCCCAGGGAACCAAAGAGGCTTTGCCGGCCCCCAGGAGAGGAGGAGGTGGACTGGGAACCCCTGGCCAAATTCCGAGCAGCCTGCGGGCCAGAGCTGGCAGACCTGGTGGCCGAGGAGTTGGCCTTTGCTAGGCAGCATGGGACCCGGGGTTTCCACTGGACCGGAGCCGGTTTTGCCCTTAAGGACGGCACCTCGGACTTCTTCCTGGATGGGGCCCTGACACGCTGCAGCTGCTCAATCCATGCCGCCCGCCGTCTGCCCTGCAGACACCTCTTTGCAGCGCGCCTCCTCACTGGGGCAGCCTTATTCCACATGGACCTGCTCAGGGATTGCTGGGGGAGAGCCCCGGAGCCCTGACCCTTCATGCCTCTGCCCACCACCCTCCACCGGGAGGGTCGGAGGGCATTCTTCGATCCCAAAGATAATAGGGCTGAGGCCAAGGAGACCACTCCAGTCCCCCTGGCCACCTCCTGGGTCATCCAGGGACCTCCTCATGGCAGTTTGCCTCTCTGGGTCCAAGGGCAAGGTGACAGTGGTCTCTGAGGTCCTGGAGCCACAGCTGGGGAAGGTGTTGATGGCCAGGGCGGATTCTGAGGGCTTCCCTCTGGAGAGGAAGCATGTGGTGAGAGGTGTAGACAGGGTCAGGCTGGGGCAGAAGAAAGGAAAGGGGCAGAGCTGGGGGGAGGGGGAGGAAGCGATGATGATACGGGGAGTGTCTGGCAAGAGTAGACTGGCCAATCTAGGGAGTGCAGGGGGAGACGGGGAAAGGGAGAAAGTACGGAAGACAGCCGAAGGAGAGGAGATAAGCGAGAAAAGATGGAAAGGGGAGCCGGAAATGGAGGAGAGAGGACAAGAAATGAAGAGACAGAAATGAAGACATGAGGAAAAGCTGGGGGAAGCAGGAGAGGAAGGGACAGGATGTAGGAGGGGGAAGAAAAATCGGAGATGAGACAAAGGAAATGCGTAGGAGGTGGGTAGAGAAGAAACGGAAGGGGCGTGGTTTTGGTTTTTCTCTAAGACCTGGAGACATGGACCCCCTTCGCCTTCTGAAGGGTGGGGGGGCACTGGGGATTGGGAGAGTCTCCAGCAGGGGAAGGGAATTGTTCGGACTATTGTGCTTCAGAATTGGAATAAAACAATCTTATTTTGGTTTCCGTGATGAGTTCTTCGCTTCTGGGGTTGGTTGGGAGTCCCAGATCCAGGGAACAGTTGAGATGGTCCAGCGTTCCTTCATTCTTTCCACCAACGAGGCCTCCTGGGGCCAGATGGATAGAGGAGCCTCAATGAATTCATCTCCATTGCAACTCAAGCTGCTTCCTCCATCATCTGGACCAGTACATCCCAGCGGCAACTTCTTGACAGGAGTCAATTCCACCTTCAAATGACTGACTCGTGCCAAATGTCCTGGCCACAGAATGGGCATGTGACCCAGTCCTGGTCAACGAGTCTGCTCAGGTTGAGGTGGGAGGCTTCTTTTTTTTATTTTTATATTTTTGTAGAGACAGGGTCTTGCTATGTTGCTCAGGCTGGTCTTGAACTCCTCAGGTTAAGCAATCCTCCTGCCACAGCCTCCCAAAGTGCTGGGATTACAGGTGTGAGCCACTGTGTTCAGAACTAGGACGCTTTTTTTTTTTTTTTTTTTTTTGATAGAGTCTTGCTCTGTTACCCAGACTGGAATGCAGTGGCACGTTCCCAGCTCACTGCAACCTCCACCTCCCAGGTTCAAGTGATTTTCATGCCTCAGCCACCCAAGTAGCTGGGATTACAGGTGTGTGCCATCACACCTGGCGAATTTTTGTATTTTTAGTAGAGACGGGGTTTCACCATGTTGGCCAGGCTGGTCTGAAACTCCTGACCTCAGGTGATCTGCTCGCCTCAGCCTCCTAAAGTGCTGGAATCATAAGCGTAAGCCACTGCGCCCGGCCTAGGAGGCTTCTAATAAAGATTCTCTCCCTCCTAAGAAGGCCTAGAGACATGATCAGGCCTTGGTATGGTGTGATAATGAAGTCCACACTGAGGATGACAGAGCTGATATGAAGAAAATCAGGATCTTTGCTTGGCTTAGTTGAGTCTCTGGAGTCTGCTCTACCATGGGGCTTCTTAAGTAAAATATATCTTTTTTTGTTAGAGACAGACTGGAGTGCAGTGGCACAAACATAGCTCTCTGCAGCCTTCCAACTCTTGGGCTCAAGGATCCTCCGGCTCAGCCTCCTGAGTAATTAGAACTATAGGCTCATGCTACCACCTAGCTAATTTCTCTTTCTCTTTCTTCCTCTTTTTTTATGTTACTTGAGCTGTTCTCAAACTCCTGACCTCAAGCAATGCCCCCGCTTCAGCCTCCCAAAATGCTGGGATTACAGATGTGAGCCATTGCACCTGGCCAATCAAAGATACCTTAATGATTTAGGGAAGTCTGAGTTGGGGTTTCTGTTGTCGCAACCGATGAAGGGGATTTAATTCTATTACAGGTCGACAAAGTCCAGGTTGAAATAGCTCAGCACTTTTCAAACTTTAGTGTGGTCATGAGTCACCTGGGCACCTTTTTAAAATACAGAGTTGGATTCGGTAGGTCTAAGATGGGGCCCAAAATTCTAGCAAGCTCTCCAATGATGTGGTTGCTGCTGGATTGTGGAGCAGACTTTGAGTAGCAATGAAGAAACTCAAGATAAAAGACAATTCAGGCCGAGTGTGGTGGCTCACACCTGTAATCCCAGCACTTTGGGAGGCTGAGGCGGGCGGATCACCTGAGGTCAGGCGATTGAGACCATCCTGGCCAACACACATGGTGAAACCCCGCCTCTACTAAAAATACAAAAATCAGCTGGGCGTGGTGGTGCGCCTGTAGTCCCAGCTACTCGGGAGGCTGAGGCAGGAGAATCGCTTGAACCCGGGAGGCAGAGGTTGCAGTGAGCTGAGGTGGGTCCACTGCACTCCAGCCTGTGCGACAAAGTAAAATTCCATCTCAAAAAAAAGAAAGAAAAAAAAAAAAGAAAGAAATGCAGATTCTCAGACCCACTCCAAAACTACAGAATCAGAATCTCATTCTAACAAGATCCTAGTATGCATGTTATACTTTGAAAAGCAAAGCGACTGATCATAAACCTACAATTATCTGAAATAGGCTTTTTTAAAAAAACGAAAGCAGCTACTCTGCTGGAAGGAAGGGAGGGAGGGAGGGAGGAAGGAAGGAAGGAAGGAAGGAGGGGAAAGGAAGGAAAGAAAAGGAGGCAGGAGGGATCCTGGGAAGGCAAACAACAGCAACTGAGTGCAGACCAAATCCAAAACTTCTCCACTTGCCTGTTTTATCATTAGATTCTTAGATGTGGGTTATCTGGTTAGTGACGGGAAACTGAATTAATTCATTAATTCATTCACCAAATAACACACAGAGCCCTGGGGTGGAAAAGAGCTCAGCCCATAAGATAAAGAGATGATGGGCCAGGGTAGCTGGGTCAGAGTGTGAGAGAGGGAGAGATTTGGAGAGTGAGATTTGCAAGCCCTTAAAGATAGAAGATGAGGTGAGTCTTTATCCTGGGAGGTATGGGAAGCCTTCAAAAGGTTTTAAACAGAGAGCGGCTTGATTGGATGTACGTTAGAATAACCACCTCCCCTGCCCCCGAAGCTTTACTGTGACAAATGGATTGGATGAGTCCAGACCAGGAAGAGATGCATATGACCATAAACAAATAAAACTAAATTTTAAAAAAACAGGCAGAAGGATCTTCACAGAACTGGACCTTGAAGAATGTGTTTGCCAGGAAAAGAGAATGAAGAAGTACGTTCTTATTGGAGGGAACTGCAGGTATTACAGTATGTGGCCCTTCAGGAAGGCAAGAGGAAACTAAAGTTTAGTGACCTTTAACCCTCCATATGCCCCACATGTCCAGCTCACCAGTGTTAAATCAAGTTTAGCCTAAAGCTGTCTCCTTATGTATTTTAAGTTCAGCCTGAAGGTTTTTCTGCACGTCGTGAACTATAACAAGTGGAGATGTAAACAGAAGGTGGCCTACACTTGTGCCAATCACCAAGTTTTGGGCAATCAAATGTAGCCAACTGTTCGAATTGTGTTCAAATAAGGCAAACGCCGAGCTGTAATCAATCCAGCGGTTTCTGTACCTGACTTCGGTTTTCTGTACGTCACTTTCCTTTTTCTGTCCGTAAATCTTCCACCACATGGCTGTGCTGGAGTTTCAGCCTACTCTGGCCCGAGGCTGCCTGATTCGTGAATCCTTCATTGGCTCAATTAAACTCTATTTATTTATTTAGAAATGGAGTCTCGCTCTGTTGCACAGGCTGGAGTGCAATGGCGCGATCTCAGCTCACTACAACCTCCACCTTCTGGGTTCAAGCAATTCTTGTGCCTCAGCCTCCCGAGTAGCTGGGACTACAGGTGCCCGCCACCACACCCAGCTAATTTTTGTATTTGTAGTAGAGACGAGGTTTTGCCATGTTGGCCAGGCTGGTCTCAAACTCCTGACTTGAAGCCATCCACCCTCCTCGGCCTCCCAAAGTGCTGGAATTACAGGCGTGAGCCACCGTGCCCAGCCAATTAAACTTCTTTAAATTTAATTAGTCTGAAGTTTTTCTTTTATCACAAGTCACATCAGTCCCTCTCAAATGCCCCTACTCAAATGCCACCTCTTCCTGAAAGCCATCCCTAAGTAGTCTCTCCAAAGAGCCACCCCAGCCCCTTTCTTTGCTTTATCCTTCACAGCACTTATCACTACCTGAAATTATGCCACACAGCTATTTACCAATTTCGCATTGTGGTTAAGCTTATCAAGTATGAAGTCAGACTGCCTGGGTTCAAATCCCAGCTCCGCTACTTCCTTGTCATGTGACCTTCAGTTGTTCAGCCTATGTTACAGTTGAGGGGTCATAATAGTATCTGTCTATAGGGCTTTGTGAGGATAAATGAATTAGTGTGTATGCCAGTGTTCTAACATTGCCTGCATTTCCATTTTTTCCCAAAGCAGCCCAATTACTTATTAACATACTGCTTTTCCAGTAACATGTGTTCACCGTTATTGTCGATCTCCTCCTGCCAAAATATAAGCTCTATTTTGTTTTCCATTGTATCCCCAGTGCCTAGAACAGTGCCTGTTGCAAAGTAAGCTTTGAGTTAAAACAAAAAAAAGATGAAAGAATGAAAACGGCAGACTGCCTAGCAGAACTAGCACTTCGTGATGCTTCATTGTTGCTATGGTGACGATCCAACCTGCACGAAGATCCCAGCTTCCTTAACCTTGTTCTTACCTCCATCCAGCTCACCCATTGGCCACCTGTATCTCCTGCAGTAGCAGCCAGAAAACTACAACTCCCAGCAGGCTGAGCGCCACCAGCGCTTTCGCGCCCAAGTCCCTTTCCTAAGCGTGAGGGCCTGCGCAGTAGAATCCGCGGGCCCAGAACTCCGTCTGAGCTTGTGCATGTTGCGGGGTGTTTCTTTCGTCGGCAGGCAGGAGAGGAGTGGGGAGGACCCCTTTACCCACGGAGCATTGTGGGGCCCGCTCGGCTCTCCTTGTCCAAAGGGTCTGGGCCCCGGGGCTGCAGTCTCTGGGTGACGAGGCGGGGGCGGGAAACCTGCTTCGGTCTCCATGGTTACGAGCCGCTCAGCGCGCAGGAGGGGGATTCAAAGGTTGGCGTTGCCACAGTAACCCTGGAGTGGAAGGGGACGGGGATTAGAGACCTCGCGGGAAAAATTAGACTAACAGCCTGGGAACTGGAGGGATGGAGAGTGAGCGATCTCATCTCACTACAACCTCTGCCTCCCGGTTTCAATCGATTCTCCTGCCTCAGCCTCCCAAGTAGCTGGGATTACAGGTACATGCCGTCACGCCTGGCTAATTTTTGTATTTTTAGTCGAGGCAGGGTTTCACCATTAGCCGGGCCTGGTGGCGGGCGCCTGTAGTCCCAGCTACTCGGGAGGCTGAGACAGGAAAATGGCTTGAACCCGGGAGGCGGAGGTTGCAGTGAGCTGAGACCGCGCCACTGCAGTCCAGCCTGGGTGACAGAGCGAGATTCTGTCTCAAAAAAAAAAATATATATATATATATATATATATATGTGTGTGTGTGTGTGTGTGTGTATATGTGTGTGTGTATATATATTTCCTTTGGGTCTTCTGCCATCTGAGGGTCAGCTACAGGAAAGGGCTGGTTATGCTTTTGGTTGCAGAATGGCTGGAGCCAGGCCATCCCTGGAGAGGGAGGAACCTATGGCAAATTAATCAGAGCACAATCCAGACAGTCCGCCTGGAAGGAGGTAGCAGTTTGGCATATTCCTGAGTCCCTGTGGACTCCGTTTGGCTACAGCCACAAAAGCCTTTACTTCTGTGAGTAAAGTCAGAAATGTTGAAATGGAGTTTTCACAGTGCTCATAAAAGAGGCAGATGGACTACCCTGCACCACTCAACCATGGGTGCCCCAGCTGGTTTACTCCAGGCCCCACTCCCAGCATTGTAACAGGAGCTCCAAAACTGGCTCCCCCATGACTGGCCTAAGTCACTTGCCCCTCATGTAAATCCATAATTGTGATTAGGGGAGTGAAATATCCTTGGAGGTGGAGGTGGCAACAGGTTTTTTTGATGTTCGTAGGATGTGTGAGGAGCGGACGCTGGAAATAAGACATGGGTCCTTTTAAGAAGAGGGAAGAGGGATGGATGTTGGGTGGATAATCGAGAAACATCCATAACTGAGCACCAGGAGTTCAGTATCTATCTGTCTCCATCCACCTTCTGGGGTTATAACAGCAGGCATCTTGTTCATCACTGGAAACTCAACATGTAGGCACCCAATAAATGCTAGTGTATTAAATAAAATAATTATTGAATCCTACTGACCACTGCTCTCTCTTATTATTATTATTTTTTAAGAGACAGGGTCTCACTCTGTTGCCCAGGCTGAACTGCAGTGGCATGATCATAGCTTACTGCAGCCTCAAACTCTTGGGCTCAAGTGATCTTCCTGCTTCAGTCTCCCAGGTAGCTGGGACTATAAACATGTGCCACCATGTCTGGCCTGACCACTCTTTAAGAAAAATAAATCTCAATCCTAGTGTGTGTCTGCCTGCCTCCCTGCCTGCCCGCCCTCCCTGCCTCCCTCCCTCCCTCCCTCCTTCCTTCCTTCCTTCCTTCCTTCCTTCGAAAAATAGGCTGAGTGTGGTGGCTCATGCCTATAATCCCAGCACTTTGGGAGGCTGAGGCAGGTGGATCGCCTGAGGTCAAGAGTTCAAGACCAGCTGACCAACATGGTGAAATTCCATCTCTACTAAAAATACAAAACTTAGCTGGGTGTGGTGGCAGACGCCTGTAATCCCGGTTACTCAGGAGGCTGAGGCAGGAGAATCACTTGAACCCGGGAGGCAGAGGTTGCAGTAGGCCAAGAT
>NW_012100321.1:2275853-2282189 GCF_000951045.1 Mandrillus leucophaeus
TTCCCTCTCCCTCCCTCCCTCCCTCCCTTCCTTCCTTCCTTCCTCCCTTCTCTTCTCTCCTCCCTTGTAGGTGTGTGTGTATGTGTGTGTGTGTGTGTGTGTATCTGTCTCTCTTTCTCCCCCAGCACTTTCATATGAGCAGTCTCTCCTTCAGGCTGGCATCATGTTGTTTACATCACCTCTCTAAGCTTCAGCCTCCCATGAAATAGGGACAGCAAGAGTGCTGATTTAATGATATTGCTGTAAGGATTAAATGCAACTGTGCATAGGAAGCATTAGCCAAGCACTTGACACATGGTGTGTTCGATAAACAACAGCAACAACGATGATCACGGGGATCTGATTCATTTATTTTTCAGGAAATGTTTATCAAGCATCTGCTACCTGTCCCACGCTGCAGTGGGCATTGGGGAATGGCCAAGCAGATGAATGAGATCAGGTTCCCGTCCTCCAGGAGTGCAGCGTGGTAAGTATGACAGACATATAGGCACACAATGATAATATCAGGACATTATGTCCAGTTGTGGAGATATGATGTACAGTGAGTTAGAGGTGCACAGAGCAGGGATCCAGAACCCAGCAGAGTGTGTGGGGAGGTCAGCAAATCTAAGGCAAAGTCTCCCAGAGGAAGCAAGTATGCTGAAGTTAAAGGATGTGGGAGTATACAGGGAAAGAGGCCATGAGGGGATCCCAGCTGTAAAAAAAAAAAAGAAAAAAAAAAGTCATGATTGCAGGGTGCAGTGTGTCACGCCTATAATCCCAGCACTTTGGGAGGCCAAGATGGGTGGATCGCTTGAACCCAGGAGTTTGAGACCAGCTTGGGCAACATGGTGAAACCCCTTCTCTACAAAAAATACAAAAATTAGCTGGGCACAGTGGTGGACACCTGCAGTCAGTCCCAGCTGATCAGGAGGCTGAGGTGGGAGGATTGCATGAGCCCAGGAGTTTGAGGCTGCAGTGAGCTCTCATCGTGCCACTGCACTCCAGCCTGGGCAACAGAGCGAGACCCTGTCTGGAAAAAAAAAAAAAAAAGTAATGACAAACTCACTCCTTATTTTCTAACAAAAATTTCCCCTGAAATTGACAACCACTGGTTCTACACCTGTTGATCTCTCTGTCTGTCTCCCTTTATGTCTTTCAATGTTGTCCTGCCCAGTTTTGAAGCCGTGGGTGGCGGCCTTTCAGTGCTTTTCGAGCAGCTGATTAAATCAACCTCCAACACTTCTCTTCTTATTTGGCTTCACACTCTGGGGCCATAATGCACTCACCCCAATGGCCCTTGGCCCATGTACCAAACAACTAGAAATAGCCCCCATGTCCCATAACCTGCAGAATTATGCAAATTAGCCAATCCATGGAAAGCGCTTGAAACCTAGCTAACCCCACCTAAAGTGTCCTATACAAAAACCCCCTCTTCTGCAGTGCCAGCTTGCTATTACATTTCTTCAGGAGCAACCTCCTCTGTGTGACTCCCTGGGTGACGATGGCCTCCTCTCCATCCGAATGTTACTGTATTATGTCTTGCCATGAAAAGAATCTTGAAATCTTACGAAATCTTACGAAGCAGTCTGTGTAGTTTTTTACGTGTTTCTTCCACTGGGGGTCCTCTGGGCTGCTTTGTCACATCTGGGGGTGTTACAGGCCGAAAGAATGAGGGTTGTGATCAACTCAGCATACCACTGGAGGCTATATCAGCAAACAGAAAACTGTTCACATGAAAGCAGGATGTTGGAAAACTGACAGCTGCATCTGCCACCAGAAGGGGTGCTGAGGGCAGTTGCACCCCAAGCACAGTGTTCCTTGTGATTATCTCTAGGAACATCTGAAGCCTGTTGTACAAAGAAAGCAATTTTGTGAACCTGTGATAAATCAAGCAGCTGACCAACCATTACCTCTCCCTCCCTGCCCTTTCTACCTAATAAATACGAAGGGCTGTAAAAGTTCTGGGCCCTTGTTCACTAAGAGCAAGGAGACCCCGACCCCTTCTTTTAAAGTAGATCTTTTTGTCTTTGTCTTTATTTCTGCATTTGTCCCCCTTCGTTCAATCCAGTAGCAACTGACAGCGACAAGCGGTGCCCAAACAGGGACGTGGGCAAAGAAGGTCTGCTGGAGCAGAAAAAGTGAAACCGACCAGACGAATCAGAAACCCGGGGAAGAGTCTGCCGCTGTCAGCAGATACAAGGCCAGTGCCCTAAGGAGGTACTGGGATATAAGGTCAGTGCCCTGAAGAGTACTAGGAATGGAAAGTTTCTGAATAAGAGTAACATGGGGCAGACTTTGTCTATTGAAGAGCAACATTATATGCAGTTGCTTAAAGTTTTACTTAAACAATCTGGTACTCAGGTTAGTTATCAAACACTAGACTAAGATGCTGCAGGAGGTTATTACTCATAACCCGTGTATATCTCGTGGTATATCTCCTAATGCTATCCCTCCCCACTTCCCCCACCCCACGACACATCCCAGTGTGTGATGTTCCCCTTCCTGTGTCCAAGTGATCTCATTGTTCAATTCCCACCTACAAGTGAGAACATGTGGTGTTTGGTTTTCTGTCCTTGCAACAGTTTGTTCAGAATGATGGTTTCCAGCTTCCTCCATGTCCCTACAAAGGACATGAACTCATCCTTCTTTATGTCTGCATAGTATTCCATGGTGTGTATGTGCCACATTTTCTTAATCCAGTCTGTCATTGATGGACATTTGGGTTGGTTCCAGGTCTTTGCTATTGTGAATGTGCTGCAATAAACATACGTGTGCATGTGTCTTTATAGCAGCATGATTTATAATCCTTTGGGTGTATCCCCAGTAATGGGATGGCTGGATCAAATGGTATTTCTAGTTCTAGATCCTTGAGGAATTGCCACACTGTCTTCCGCAATGGTTGAACTAGTTTACAGTCCCACCAACAGTGTAAAAGTGTTCCTATTTCTCTACATCCTCTCCAGCCCCTGTTGTTTCCTGACTTTTTAATGATCACTATTCTACCTGGTGTGAGATAGTATCTCATTGTGGTTTTGATTTGCATTTCTCTGACGGCCAGTGATGATGAGCATTTTTTCATGTGTCTGTTGGCTGCATAAATGTCTTCTTTTGAACAGTGTCTGTTCATATCCTTTGCCCACTTTTTGATGGGGTTGTTTGATTTTTCTTGTAAATTTGTTTAAGTTCTTTGTAGATTCTGGATATTAGCTCTTTGTCAGATGAGTAGATTGTAAAAATTTTCTCCCATTCTGTAGGTTGCGTATTCACTCTGATGGTAGTTTCTTTTGCCGTGCAGAAGCTTTTTAGTTTAATTAGATCCCATTTGTCTATTTTGGCTTTTGTTGCCATTGCTTTTGGTGTTTTAGTCATGAAGTCCTTGCCTATGCCTATGTCCTGAATGGTATTGCCTAGGTTTTCTTCTAGGGTTTTTATGGCTTTAGGTTTAACATTTCATTAATTTTTAAAAGAGATTATAATGTCTTACTACGAATAATCATACATAAGTATCATAGAAACAATATTTACATTGATTATATGTGCAAGTTATTATTTGGGGGGTTAAATGAACATATTACATATAATTAAAAGGAGGTTTTTCTGCTTGGTTTTGCTCCTTTTTAACGCAGCTATTGAAATACCTAAAATTACATCTAGACTTTGCATTATATTTCTGTTAAACTGCACTGCTCTAAGCCACTTTTAAAATTCATTCAACAAATATGTTTGTCCACCTCACATATTTCAGGCAGCAGTTTAGGGGTTGGATATATATCAGTGACCTAAACATACAAAACACGATAACTAGAGAGAGTATATAGAATGATCATGGAATGGAAAAAATATATGTACAGATGATAAGAGGTATAAAGAATAGTGCAGATCGAGAGTTTCAAAGTACTTGGAGATTCACTCCTTTACACAGAATTCATTGGTATACGTCTCATATCTGCATAAATCCACCTATAATGACACCTATACCTTATCAGGGGTGTGCTGACATATTTCATTAATGTTCTATGTATGTCCTGCTGTCCAACGGAGCTTCATCTCTTTGACCAATGGAATTGGAAATTTTTATTTTGAAAATATTTCAGATCCAATTCAGGCTTCATCATTAAGCATGCCCTCCTTCAAAAGTGTCAGCTAAGGTTTTTCTTTTCCACTTTTCAAGTACAACAAAAATAGTACACATTCAGAATATAAACAATTCCTGAATCGTTACAGTGGACACCACCATGTAAACTCACACCCAGATCAAGAAACAGAACATCAGTAGCTGCTGGACGTCTCTGGGACCCCTCCAGTCTCTCCTTCCTAAGGTGTCCACTCACTGGAAGAATAATACCATCTAGCGTAATCATTTCTAGCATGAATTCCTCCTCAATAATTTTACAAAATCTTGGCTGAGCTCTATCTGAGACATCTCGAGTATGATCACCTCATGATTCGTGTCCTGTTCTGTGTCCATGGGGTGCCCCTCCCCTGCCAGGGCTCCCCGTGATTCCCTTCACATTGCATTTGGTCTGCTCATGAGAAAGAAGACCCACGGTCAGTAGAATCTGAATTTAAAACACCCATCTTCGAAATACATTTCGATTGTAAGGAAAATGGAAAACATTTTGCCAGATGAAATATATTCATGTATTTATGTATGACAAATGTGAACATTATAAAAGTTGAAAGTACAGAGAAAGTCGTGTTCATCAGATTACATATTTCTAAGACAGTCACACAGGCACAGTAAACCTTTTGGCATTTGTTGTATGTGTTTCGTGGGTAACATTATACACTGATAGGTTGTAGTTTACAACTGGACGTTCATTTGGCCTGGCTGATTGCCTCTGGTTGTGGCACTTGCCTGAGGATAGTACTTAAAATGTACTTGTTAAAGGAGTTAAATAAATAGCTCATTTTATATTATGTACTTGATGATAGGTGTTTGTCATATGAGATTGTCCGTTTTCTGTACAGTTGAAAGTATTCCTACCTATGACTTAAACAGGACATAATATGCCATGTAGCAACGTCTCTGTGGCTTACCTGAACCTCCAGTATTAGTCCACATTTAATGCATTCTCATTTCTCACTATAGGTGCCCTTACTCAAGGGACATTTGCCTTGAGTAAGGGAAATGAGGGAAATTCCTTCCCCAATCCCTTGAGGAAGGGATTGATAGGTAATAGTTTCAGTGGGAGAATAGGCGGGAGTGATAGTTGAGAAGGAAAACAACTGGCCATGAGGGACAGATGTGGGGAAACTAGCTGCTTCCTTTGCTGCATTATCAGCATAAGCATTGTCTCCGGTTTCCTTGGGCAGTGGAGCAGCCTGAAGGAGAATTTTTATTAAGGAAGCATTGACGATGGAGGAACCTTGTGTAGTGAGAAAACCTCTTTCTGCCCATATAACAGCATGGTGATGTAGGATGTGGAAGGCATACTTGGAATCAGTGTAGATATTGACACGTAGTCCCTCTGCAAGGATAACAGCCTGGGTTAAAGCAATGAGTTTGGCTTGTTGAGAGGCAGTGGAAGGGGGCAGGGCAGTAGCTTCAATGACAGATGTGAAAGACACTACAGCATAGCCTGCCCTTGCCGGTGACTTGACGATTGGGCCTTGAAGAACTACCATCAATAAACCAAGTGTTTATGGGAATGCAGCCCGGTAGGTCTCAGCCTCATTTTGTCCAGCTCCTACTCAAGATGGAGTTGCTCTGGTTCACATGTCTCTGACAAAATGTCTATGGAGGCTGGGTGCGGTGGTTCACACCTATAATCCCAGCACTTTTGGAGGCTGAGGCGAGTGGATCATGAGGTCAGGAGTTCGAGACCAGCCTGGCCAACATGGTGAAACCGCGTCTCTACTAAAAATACAAAAATTAGCTGAGCGTGGTGGCACAAGCCTGTAATCCCAGCTACTCGGGAGGCTGAGGCAAGAGAATTGTTAGAAGCTGAGAGGCGGAGGTTGCAGTGAGCTGAGATCGCGCCATTGCACTCCAGCCTGGGCAACAAGAGCGAAACTCCGTCTCAAAAGAAAAAAAAAAATGTCTATGGAAGGCGTGCGGTCTCCTATAGCTGGGACATCAGCGGTCTGTGGTGAGAGCCTGCCGTCCCTCTGTCCCTTCACTCACCCCTCCCCTAGGAGCCTTTCAGTGCTGGGAACTGGCCCTAGCGTTCCGCTACCCCACACCACATTCCCAGGTTCCTCGTTCTTCAGCCCTGGCGTCTGCATCGCCTCTGTATCAACTCTTGGTGTTTTCTCTCCGAAGATCTGCTCTAAGTCTGCTGGTTTACCCAGTATCTTGGTTTCTCTTGGTGGGAGTGGTGCTTCCGGGCTGTGTCCAGCCAGCCATCTTGA
>NW_012100321.1:2287335-2288170 GCF_000951045.1 Mandrillus leucophaeus
GAAAAGTAAGAGAAGTCATAGCTATCAGATCTGCTTTAAAAGAACTACAAATCAAAGTTTTTCAGACAAAAAAGAAAACTGCAGAATGAAACTTGCAAAATCAAGAGCGGCAGAAATGGGAAATATCTGGAAATCCGTTAATAGGCCATTTTCCTCGAGAGCTATTGAAACAGTCAATAAGTTATACAAAACTCAGTGATTAAAAGTACAAGATACATAGCAATTTCCCAAGGGTTTTTTTTTTTTTTTTTGATGGAGTCTCCATCTGTTGCCCAGGTTGGAATGTGATGATGCGAACTCGGCTCACTGCAGCCTCCACCTCCCGGGTACTTGTAGAATAACGTACTTACATTATTCTAGTAATAACAGCAATAGATAAAATGTTAAAGGGACAACGTATATAAAACCAATACCATTAAGAAATACCTTGAGTCTCTTCGATTGACAGGTTTTGTTAGCGTTCCTGCTTTTTGTGGTGGAATGGTGAGACATCAAACAGAGTGTCCATAAAAGTTGGTTTTCAGGTTCATCAGGAGAATTTTCCTTTCTGGAGCCTGTCATGTATAAACACAACTGCCTTGACTTACTCACCCTGGGTCTTCGGGAAACGTGTCAATGGATAGAATAGTCATATATCGAGCCATGGTTAGAAAAGATTTACAAGCACTACTGTTATTTTCTTCAGATATTCTTGAGGGAAAGGCATGGGGATACAGCCCATGGGTGTCTTCCAGGTCACGTATCTGTCCCCAAAGCCTGTGTGATGGGCAAATGTGACCCAGCCCTCCTCTGTTTTGGACACTGGAATCAAGGATGCATCTCTACTCATTCATTT
>NW_012100322.1:0-18855 GCF_000951045.1 Mandrillus leucophaeus
CCAGTGAGATGAACCCAGTACCTCAGTTGAAAATGCAGAAATCACCGGTCTTCTGTGTCGCTCGCGCTGGGAGTTGGAGACTGGAGCTGTTCCTATTCGGCCATCTTGCTCCGCCCCACATTCTTCTTTTTATGGCAAATTGGAAACAAAAAAATAATTCCTCATAGCAGCAATGCAAGCTTTTGTCCTTGGAGGATGAGAGAGATTCCCCATAAAACAGAGGCTGGTTACAGTGGCAGATAATATTCTTAAATAAATATCTCCATGTTTGGTCTAAAACAAATATTGAATATATGGACATTTAGAATATGTCTTGGAGATTAGATGGGTCATCAAGACTGTAGTTCTGACTAATATGGTGACAATATTAATTACTTTATCCATTTGCTCAACAAATATTTGAGCTATATGTACTGAGTACTGTACTATGCCCCAAGGATAAAACAGTGACAAAATATGTTGACTCTTTAGTCAAGGAGAGAGATAAATAAACATACAGTTATCATAAACATATCATATTGTGCTAGGAAGCACAATATAGGTGGTTAGGGAAAGCTCCTAGAGAAAGTGGCATCTACATTGAGATCCGAAGTCAATCTTAGGAGAGGTGGGACTGAACTGGAAACCAAGAGCTCTTTCCAAACAAAGGGATGAGCACATCCAAAACAGAGGAGAGGAGAGAATGGTACATCTGAAGAGTAAGTAGCTCAGTATGGCTGGAACTTAGAAGGCAAAGGAGTGAACAGCTAGAAACAAAGCTGGAGTAGGAAAGCAAAGGACATTTGAAGGAATTTGAGGGTCATTAATATCTAGGGTTTATTCTGAGAAAACTGGGAACCACTGAGGTTTTAAAGTAAGAGAGGAACATGATCAGATTTACATTTTAGTAATAAACACCTAGCATCAGTGGATGGGATTGGAGGAAAGTCAAATATATCAACATTTGCAGAGAGCAAACCATTGCAGCAGTATAGATAAGAAATGATGGGCCAGGCACGGTGGCTCACGCCTGTAATCCCAGCACTTTGGGAGGCCGAGGTGGGCGGATCACGAGGTCAGGAGATTGAGACCATCCTGGCAAACACAATGAAACCTCGTCTCTACTAAAAATACAAAAAAAAATTAGCTGGGCATGGTGGTGGGTGTCTGTAGTCCCAGCTACTCACGAGACTGAGACAGGAGAATGGCATGAACCTGGGGGGGCAGAGCTTGCAGTGAGCTGAGATAAGGCCACTGCACTCCAGCCTGGGTGACAGAGTGAGACTCTATCTCAAAAAAAAAATTTAAAAAGAAATGATGAAGACCTAACCTACTGTTGCCTAAATGTTTTGATCATGCACTCATATCATTAAAATAATCTTGAACAATGTGTTCTTATTTTATGCAAATTTATATATAAACTATAAATATGTATTATTGCATTAATAAAACTAATTAACAAAAATAAATAAAATAAAATAGAGACAAAAATTCAGTATTTTATTCTTACATCCCAACAGATTGCCTTATACACATCCCCAAATGAACATGCCACACTCTGAAGACCACTGGCCTGAACAAAGAAAGTGAAAATAGAGGAATGTTAATAAATTGGAGGGACAGATAAGATATACAAGAATATTTGAATGATTGAAGATGGAGAAGAAGAGAAATAAACACCAGAAACACCTGGGTTTTCAAGGTTTGGGTAGCTGGTGCTATATATTGAGTTATGGTGCACTGGAGAAAAAATAAGGTTTGGCTGGAAAAAAAAAATAGAGCACCTTTTTGTACATACTGAATTGAGATAGTGAAGCACAGCAAACACTAGTTTAAGCAGGTATGGTGATTAATATTGAGTGTCAACTTGATTGGATTAAAGGATGCAAAGTGTTGTTCCTGGGTGTGTCTGTGAGGGTGTTGTCAAAGGAGATGAACTTTTGAGACAGTGGGCTGGGAAAGGCAGACCCACCCTTAATCTGGGTGGGCACCATCCCCTCGGCTGCCAGCGCAGCTAGAAAAAGCAGGCAGAAGAAGGTGGAATGAACAGAGGTGCCGAGTCTTCTGACCTTCATCTTTCTCCCATGCCGAATGCTTCCTACCCTCGAATATCAAGCTCCATGTTCTTCAGCTTTTGGACTCTTGGACTTACACCAGTGGTTTGCCAGGGGCTCTTGGGCCTGAGACTGAAGGCTGCACTGTCAGCTTCCCTACTTTTGAGGTTTTTGGACTCGGACTGATCCACTACTGGCTTCCTTGCTCCTCAACTTGCAGACGGCCTATCATGGGACTTCACCTTGTGATTGTGTGGGTCAATTCCCCTTAATAAATCCCCTTTAATATATACATATATCCTATTAGTTCTGTCCCTCTGGAGAACATGACTAATACAGCAGGTATGGAGAGAGTTTATTGGGCACTGACATATGGAGATACAGAAAAGTCACCTCACCTTTCTGGCTAAACTCACGAGTCACAGAATTTTTTTTAGTTATGATTAAAACTGGGAATTCTCGTCCTACCAATTACACAAGGATCTCCTTTCTATTTGTGGCTCATAATTAGGGAACTCTATGGGACAGAAAACATTAGACTTTCCTTCATGAAGGTATCAATTTCCCTTAAGAATCTTGGCCTTCCATAAGAATGATACAATGGAATTTGGGGACTCTGGGGAAAGGATGGAAGAGGGGAAGGGATAAAAGACTATACATTGAGTACAGTGTACACTGCTCAGGTGATGGGTGCACCAAAATCTTAGAAATCACTATTAAAAAACTCATCATGTAACCAAACACCATCTGTTACCCAAAAACCTATTGAAACTTAAAAAAATAATAATTAAAAAAAATATCTTGGCCTTCAGTTCTGGTATTCCATTAATCCACTACATCAGAGTTTAGTAATGGGTACCATTAGTTAAAATACCTGAAATGTAATATGTTCCTTAAATGAAGATAGGCTTTCTGTGACCTCTAAACTCATGTACTTCAAGGCAACTCCTTTAGAAGCTAGAACATCTATTCTAATATAAAATTTGGAAGCTCTAACAACATAAAAATATCTACTATTTACTGATTGAATCTAATGTCATACAGACAGCTAATGCAGAAGTCATCTGAAAGCTCCCAATGTCAGTCACTGAGGCTCACTGTGGATGCCAATTATTTCGTGGAGAAGACAGAAAAGTGTAAAGAAAGGACCAAAGCCATATATATACTTTCAATCTTACCTTTAAGATGTTTAACTGATCTCTTCCTAATTCTCTCTCAAATGAGAAAAGTAGTGACTAAAGATTAATGTCAGATGTGTTACCATGTTTTTTGTTTGTTTGTTTGTTTTTGTTTTTTGAGATAAAGTCTCGTTCTGTCACCCAGGCTGGAGTGCAGTGGCACGATTTCAGCTCACCGCAACCTCTGCCTCCCGGTTTCAAGTGATTCTCATGCCTCAGCCTCCCAAGGAACTGGGATTACAGGTGGACACCACCATGCCCAGCTAATTTTTGTATTTTTAGTAGAGACAGGGTTTCACCACGCTGGCCAGGCTGGTCTCAAACTCCTGACTTCAAGTAATCCGCCCACCTCGGCTTCCTAAAGTGCTGGGATTACAGGCGTGAGCCACCCACCCAGCTGTCTTAGCATGTTTTTATCTTATGTTAAAAAGGCATCAAGATTTATCATTGTTAGAAGACAAGTTGTTATTTCATTGGAGGATGTTGATTTTCTGGTACAGATACATTCTCACTTGAAGCTCACAATAGCCATATTCAGGCAACTGTGGAAACACTACCTGAAAAGCAGAGAGCACTGCTGATCCTCACCATTACACCATGGCATCTCGCTGGCTCAGCCAGCAATGCTGAGTGAGTGTTGCTCTCATACACGTTTTAAGGAAGGCAAGAATAAAAAATAATAATAATAAATAAAAGAAAAATTTAAAAGTTCAAAGAGGCAGTGGTTTTCACTAAGTCACCTAGACCATGAGTATAGGAAGTAAAAATAAATGTAGGTTTCCTACCACCCAGTCCAGAACTTTTGCACTATAGCACATATGCAACCACACTCACATGTGCACACACACACAGAAATAAGAGCTCAGCTTTACAACTGCCAGGCAAGAAATGCACCACCTTACACTGAAGAAGCTGTGAAAGCGGAAAAATCAATCTACTGTTTTAATGAAAAATGTGAGAAACTGAGATGAGGTGTGGTGCAATCACTTTGGGCAGATCTGGCTGTTTTGCTATTAATCATTTCTCTACTGTGCAGTCAGCACAACTAAGTCTATTCAGCGTATTGTTGGGGCTACTGTAGAGACTCTGTAACTAAGTCGGATGAGATTATCAAACCATCATTGTATCCTAAGGACCAAGAACTGTGCGAAAAATTGCAGTTTTCAAGTAAAAAAGATTAACTCTAGGGAAAAAACAATCATTTTCCCCAGGACTGGAATACTGAAATTTCCTGACATGATAACTTACAGTCTAGCAATTACAAATCTTGGATTTAAGATAAAATCTTATACCAAATCTGGGATCAATCTTCAATCACTTTCTGTTTAAAGAAAGTACAAATAAGATAATACCTTATAACCTCTCATTATAAGCTATTATCAAGTTAATACTTTATAATGAGAGTCTTAAATTTGCTTATAGATCTAATTATTTTTCTTTATCTTCGCCTCCTGCTCTCAAACTAATTTAGAGACCTTAGTGCCTCAGAGGCCATCACATTATCCTTTCTAGTGTTTGATACTTACAGAATCATTCTGCTGACTACTGAGTTACCTAGAGCATAGGGAGTATTTTTTAACAAGCCTCTGAAATCCACTCACAGGAGCCTATTGTATTAGTCAGGGTTCGGTTCTCTAGAGGGATAGAACTAATAGGATAGATATATACATATATAAAGGGCATTTTATTAAGTATTAACTCACATGATCAAAAGGTCCCACAATAGGCCATCTGCAAGCTGAGGAGAAAGGAGAGCCAGTCCGAGTTCCAAAACTGAAGAACTGGGAATCCAACATTTGGGGGGCAGGAAGCATCTGGCACAGGAGAAAGATGTAGTCTGGGAGGCTAGGCCAGTCTCATATTTTCACATGTTTCTGCATGCTTTATATTCTAGCCTCTCTGGCAGCTGATTAGATGATGCCCACCCAGATTAAGGGTATGTCTGCCTTTCACAGCCCACAGAGGGTGTTACCCCAATGTTAATGTCCTTTGGCAACACCCTCACAGACACAGACACACCCAGGATCAATACTTTGCATCCTTCAATCCAATCAAATTCACACTCAGTATTAATCATTACACTTATTGAATACCTAAAATACCCAGATCTTGAAGCAAAAGCCTAAGTATTGGAAGACAACAGTCAATAGAAGCAATAGTGCCATCAAGGACCCATCTCCACTCACCCCCTCTACTAGTTTCACAGCTCCACACTCTCTATATCCAAGAATCCTCCATGGGAACAGATGTCACTGGTGGTGCATCCAGTGTTGATGCCCCTTCTTGAACAAAGGTTGGTTGGCATTGGTTTACCAACTTCAAGAGCTGGTCCAAGGTAAAGATGTCAAGTCTCAGCATTAACCCAGCAAGCATAAATAAGATCCCTTTTCTCAATGTCATATTCCCTCCTAAGAGAGAGCCAACTAAAGCAGGGGCTTTCTTCATATTAATTCAACTATTTTCTATTGCTTAGTGAAGGCAAAATCCAGAACGCAAAACAAAAAGATGCATTTGCTGAAGAGTATAATATTTTCTCTACTTTCTTTCCCTAAACCTTAATCTCATTCCAGTCCTAAACATCTTTAGCTTTTAACGACCACTTCCTCTTACACTCTGTCCCAAGGCTGGGATAATTATAACAATACTCTTTTAAAAATCTCTTTGTGTAATACAGATTTGTTACCCCTATACTGTAGCAGCATGGCTTTGGTGGCCTCTGCATAAGTGCATGCTGTGTTACCCCACCCTGAGCTCAGTCTCCCTGTCCCCTCTGTGAATGCCATGCTCTCCACCCCCTAAAAAGGCAGCTACTTGCTTCTGTGTATAAGGTATTAACTTGATAATACCTTATCTCATTTGTTACTTACCTTCTCAACTGCAGCAGCAAAACCACATCATGATTCACTAAGGGTCTACATGACCTCACATTTGGCAATACTGCTCAGGATAAAAACCTCACTGACCACAATTTGGGTCTTCTAAATGCCCATCCTTGACATACTGGCCACAAAATCTGGGACTTCACTTGTTCTAGGTTCTTCTGGTTTGGATGTCCAACCTGGTCTCACTGTGAAATCCGCCGACCAGTCTATCCTAAGGACCAATAGTGGCCTTAGACTAACTGTTAAATATTTGTGACCTCAAAAACTCCAACAATATGATATGAATGTGTCTCCCTGTCAGATTCTTCTAAGTGTGGTAGGCAGAATTCAAATCTGTATGCATGCAGCTCAAGGCTATTTTATCCCAGACCTATTGTTTGAGGTACAGAAGAATCTCTTTGGGATAAAGGGCCCAAATAATCTCTAGAAAGATCATTCTCAAGAAAACTACACTTCCTTCCATAGATTTATCATGTTTCTACATTTCAACATATCCTTTTACCATATTTAGTACATAAAGTTTTGACTTCATATTTAGAGCAAGTGGGTGGGGCTCCAAAAGAAAATTTTCAGAAAATTAAATCTTCTAATTCTTCCTATTGGTTCCTTCCAGGAAAACAATTACACCTGCATAGACCAAATGCTGAGTTTCTACACAAGATGGTCATCAATTTCGTACAGATTAATAAAAGCATATTCATTCAAATCCCGTTAATTTGAGATTTCTCATGAAGTTAGATGATTTCCCCATATTATGTGAGGAAAAAAATGCCATCTCAAACATATTAAGACAAAATGACAGAGGGACTACATATGATATCAATCTTCAATCTCTTCTAAGTACATTTTTAAAGCACTCCTAGAAGTATCAGCATACACATACCACAACATTCTTCATTCATTGTTGAGTCCAATTATTGTTGAATATTTTGTTTTTGTCAAATAGCTGCCCTCAAAGAATTTACAATCTAGTAGCCACAAACTATAAATTTCCTTAGTTATAAATCATCCTGGTTATTGGATTTTTAGTTATATAATATTGCACATGGACAAAAGAAAGCCTTATGTACATACATTATAAAGTATAACAATGAAATAAATATCCTATGACACTACCACCTAGCCTAAGAACTAGAATATTTCCAGCATCCTTGTATTCACCTGCATGCCCCTTTCTTATCCCCTCATCTGCCTCTTTCCCCATCCCCACCAGAACTAACCACTATCCTGAAATTTTGTGTTTATCTTTCCTTTGCTTTTCTTATAGTGTTATTCCATATGTATGTATTCTTAAACACTAAATTAAGCTTTGTTTTTTTCAAACTTTTTTTAAAATGACATTGTACTGTATGAAAAGCAGATTTTGTAATCTGCTTTCTTCATTCAGTATTAAGTTTTAAGATTTATTCATGCTATAGCTGTATAGCTGTGATTTGTTCATCTTCACTACTGTATATTATTCCATTTTATTTATCTAGTCTCATGATAATGGACATTTGGGCTGTTACCAGTATTTTTCTATTACAAATAACACTGCTAGAAACATTTTTGCACATGTGTGGTGTTCATAAACAAGAGTTTCTCTAGAATATACCTAGAAAGAGAAATGCTGGGACGTGGAGCATATTCAAGTTTACAGGTACTAAAATAATTTCCAAAATGGCTGTATCAATTTATAGTTCCCTCAGCAAGGTATAGTTTTCCATTGATCTATACTCACTTCAACAGTTAATATTGGTAGATTTGTCTTTTAAATTTTGTGAATTTAGTGAATGGGAACGTTATATCATTGCAACTTTAATTTACATTTCAATGATTATCAATAAAATTGAACACATTATCATATGTTTACTAGCCATTTGGATTTATTTTGTGAAATGCTTGTCCAAGTCTTAGAAATTTTTATATCAGATTGCCTCTTTCTCTTACTGATTTTACTGATTCGTTGGTGTAATTTATATATTAAAGATACTGGTCCTTTGCCAGTTACATGTGCTGCAAATTACTTTTCTTAGTTTATGACTTATCTTTTCATCCTGCTTATGGTGTTTCGTAGTGAATTAAAGAAACCTTATTTTAATTTAATTGAATTTATCAGTCTCTTCTTTTATGATCTTTTTTTATGTCTTAAGAAATCATATCCACCTCTGAGACCATACAGGTAAAAAATCACTGTTCTTATAAATTAATTACTTGTCCTTACAAAAGTATAACTATCTTTCTTTCAAACTATTCTATAATTTCAGCCAGTATTTATTTGCCAAAGTGTATTCCCAGGACCACCTGCATCAGAATCCCTAAATATTTTTAAAATGCTAATTCCCAGGCTCCATTTTTTTTTTCAGCAGATATTTAAGTAGCTTTTAAATGCCAGGTTCTAAACCTGAGAACACCAAAGTAAACAAAATAGACAAAGCACCTCAAGATTATGTGACTTACATGTATGGGCAGAAAGAAACAACAAATAAATAAAATTCAGTCTGGGCATGGTAGCTCATGCCTACAATACCAGCACTCTGGGAAGCCGAGACAGGCAGATCACTGGAGGCCAGGAGTTCAAGACCAGCCTGGCCAACATGGTGAAACCCCTTCTCTACTAAAAATACAAACATCAGTGAAGCATGGTGGCACATGCCTACAGTCCCAGCTACTCGGGAGGCTGAGGCAGGAAAATTGCTTGAACTGGGAAGTGGAGGCTGCAGTGAGCCAAGATTGCACCACAGCACTCCAGCCTGGGCTGTAGACAGAGACTCTGCCAAAATAAAATAAAATAAACAAAATAAAATAAAATTTAAAATAAAATAAAATAAAATTTCATTGTATGCCATCTTCCCATTTGTCTCCCTCCCTTTATTTCTCTACTCTGGGACTCCCAGTTTTTCTGACTCAGGTCTTTTACACTGACTGTAACACTATGGCGAGGATGTCTTCACAGACATTGCCAGAAAATTGCAACTATGACATATGTTTTAGCCTTGAGGATTTCATTTAAGGGAGAGCTCTTAGCATAGGGCAATGAGCAAGGTGCTAGTAAACTCTTGTAAATTCTCGCCTCTTCTCACATATAGAGCAAGTAACCTCAATAAATATTTCTGTCAACTTAGCAGAAGCCTGTCATCTTGATTGATGTTTAAATATCTGATCAGATTAATATATACACTAAGTATTAACGCAGCTACTCCAAAACCTAAGGCCCTTGCTTTCTTCAAGAAATAAACATTTTTTCTTATTTGACAAAATCAGTACTGATTTAAAGGCAAATTTAGACCTTACAGTTTGAACTTAAAATAGAAATATTGAAAATTGATAATTATGGAAACTGCACTTTAGGAAAATTCAAAGGTTGAACTAAGACAGAAAAAAGATCCCATATTTAATATGCTTACTGTGCAGATTATTCATTTGCAATTTAGCTCCAAAATCCCTTTATGTTCTCACTTGTATCTCAAGGGATGATGGCCTGGGAACTACATTTCCCAGAATCCTTACAGCAGAGTTCTGGTTAGAGAATGCCAATGAGAAACTTCTAATCTTTGCATGATTAGAAGGTAAGAGAGAAAGAACTGCCATGTCATTGTTCCCCCAGCAGCAGTGGGGGAACATATACATATGCTCCTGTATATGCAGGATTTGAAAGGACCTCTACATGAACCTCCTAACTTGGTGCTACAGGAATTCTGTGAGGTTCCTGCAACTTTCTGATTTTCTGAAAGTGAACCTGAGAGCTAGCGATGGCCATCCTTGAACTTGTATACTCCTATCTTTTTCAATGGTTTAGAAAGCACCCAATTACCTAAATTCCTTTTTGCTTGAAATACCTACAGTGGTTTCTGTTTTCTAGACTAAACCTTGGATAATACACCATACCATTCCACTTCATTTTCTTTCTTTCTTGATTTCTAAATTCCCAAATCAGAATTAATTTGATTGATAAGCTTCAAAACACAGATGACTCCTTCCCCGATTCCCAAACTGGAGATCTGAAACCTCAGAAAATCTAACCTTTAAGTGAAATGATGAAATAGATCCTTTAAAATACAGAAGAAGAAAAAAACATAAGAATTTATATTTTATTTCATTCTTACTGTGACCATGAAATTTTCATGATTCATAAATTTCTATGTACACGTACTGAGCAAGATGGCCTTTTTTAAGAATTATATATTTTAACATCTAATTTGGAGAATTAAATTCACTAAATTTTAAAGGTATATTTCTACTAAAGGCCAATTTACTGAACATCAGAAATATGTCTTCCAATTTAGCATGTGTATTAGTTTTGGGAGGCTATCATAATAAAGTACCACAAGCTGAGTGGCTTTAAACAACAAACAGTTATTGTCCCAGTTCTGGAGGTTAGATGAGGAAGTCTAAGATCAACATGTTAGCACAGTTCTCTGAAGGCGCTAGGGAAAGATCTACTCCAGGAGTTTGCTGGCAATCTTTCGTGTTCCTTAGCTTACAGATGCATCAGTTTGATTTTCCTTGTACGTGTGTATGTCTCTGTGTCCAAATTTCTCCTTTTTATAAGGACATTAGCCATATTTCATCAGGATCCATCCTAATGACTTTATTTTAACTTAACTAATTAAATCTGCAATGACCCTATCTCCAAATTATTCACATTCTCAGGTCCTGAAAGTTAGGGTTCCAACATATCTTGGTGGGGAGACACAATTCAACACGTAACAACATCCTTCAAAACTCTCTCAGCAGGGTCAAAGCAAGACAGAGAAAACACTGATAGACTGCAAGCCATATTCTCAAGCTGGTAAAATCCTAACAATAAAATATAAGTATATTTTCATCATTTTTCCTCTCACATATCACTGAAGTGAAAAAAAAAAAAAAGGTAACTCTAGATTTTCCATGAAGATGAGCAGCTTGGGACAGATAACAAGCACTAAGCAAGTTATACAGAAGACCTGGATTCAACCATGCACTTGAATTTGCTAGTGATGTAAATTTGCACAAGAACTTATGCTCTAAACTTCCATTTCTCCATCAGTAAAATAGAGAAAATAACTTCCATACCAGCAGCAGTTCCATAATTTTGAAACAGGAGAGTTCCCTTGCACCCCCTCTCAGGACGTCCAACAGGTGTGTGGCTCATCTGTTCGGCCACAGTGTGCACTCAAACTCCTCATGGGAGCAAAAGAAAATGTATTTTCCAGTCGCCACCTCAACCCACCTCAAGTCTCGTGTCACAGAGAGGTGTGATTCAGAATACATCCTTCCAGATCTTATTAAAGCATGTAAATATAAAATGCTTTTCTTTTTGTTTATCTAAATTTCCCAGTGTGCATAAATAAACACATAGTGCTCACCTTTAAAAGAAAAAAACAGAAGCTTTGAAAAAATAAAATGGAAATTTTATTTCTAGCTATCTTAGGTGTATCTCTGGAACTGCATGGGCAAAAGAAGACAGAGATACCCTTAGAGGAGAGAAAGGCAACATTTGTTTGCATATTGCAATAGAAATATTCACCATGTTTATTACCAGACTCATTACTATTCAATTGGACAAGAACTAACTGACTCAGTTTTTGGCACACAATAGCTGCTCAATAAATATTAATTATTAATTAATTAGACAATAAAGTAGTTTCCAGGAAACATCATTTGGGACTGGAGATTCTTGATTAGGAAGCTGTGAGGGCACAGGTGGTGTTGTCATTGCTTCTTCCAACTAACAGTTGGGAGTTTCAAAGAGAAGGGAGGCTATGGGAGGTGAAAGGCTGGCTATGCAGATGGTGTCAAAGAATGTAATTCATATTTCTGGACCACAGTCTAAAACAGCAAAATGATAAGCTTTTGGCTAAAAATGCAGTGCATGTGAGTAATTCATAGAAGCATATGTTTGTCCAAAAATGAGCTAACCTGGTTAAAAGGTCCTGAGAATGGAGCAGGGGATCTGGACACAAGTTGAAGTTTTGCCTCAATTAAGCTTAATTAAGCCAAATCATTACACCAATTTTATACTAGCCACTTTTTAAATGACAAGGCAATGTCTAAGAGCTCTTCTAATCTTAATATTCAATGTGTCTCTAAAGAGGGAGGGAGAAAATAAGAAACTGAAGTGTGTATCCACTTATTATGGAGACCCAGTAGAAATGACCTGGTACATAGTGGTGTCCACAAAACAGCAAGCTTAAAAAGATTCAGAAATAATAGTCATGGCCTTAGATGATTATACACCATTATGGAGAGTGTAAGTAGAGAACAAAGAAATCTCGATATTGTGGGGAAAAAAATATGCAACATCATTGTAGTCCTCAGACTTGATAGACAGCTGCATGGAAATGGAATATTGTGACTTATGTGAAGGAAGGAGAGGAATAATTTTATTGGGTGTTGATAAGATATACACCTACTCAAAGATTCTTAAATGTGAGGGTGATACCTGGAAGAATACATGGGTACGGATAAAGAAAAGATCAACTCTAATAATGTATTTATTCATTCATGCATTCAATCTGGATGATATTCAAAATATTTATGAATGGGTATAATACAGCAAATCCGAATGTAAGCTCCAAAAGAGATACCAGCTTTAAACTAATGGCTTAATGGTGTGGGGCACCTGGTGTACATGCGCAAACTATCATGCCTAAGTTCAGCAGTTGAGCACATAAGAGCAGTGTGTGTGTGTGTATGTGTGTGTAAAACTACACGGAACACTTTTCACCACATATATCCCCACCTTACAAACATGTTAGGTCAAAATTATTGCTAATAAAATTTTAAGATTACATATTTTCTCATGGAGAAAACATTTTGAAACCCTCATTTAATTTAAAAACTCATTTTACTATAAATGTTTGACTTGATTGTTTCACTGGTTTAAAAAAACCCACGAATTCATTTATACCATGTTTTATTTGTTTTTGGAATATTGGAGTAAAACATCCAATAAATGTATGTATTTCTCCATGCCTTTCTGAACTTTGAAAGAGCCAGTCCCTCAAGATTAATCCTAAGTGACTAACTGGGCCTAAATTCAAGTTAGACCCAAACAGCCATTTGCTTACTAGAGGTCACACACGTACTCTGAGTTCCAAAAGAACCTGCACATCTTAACTTTGGAACTTTCATAGCTACCTGTGTTTATGCTACCTGAGCTAACCAATAGGTTGTGACCTACACTGGCCAATCATAACTCAGCAAGCATCGACCACAGTTCAGCAAACACCAACTAAGCAGAGTAAGCAAATTTGAACACTTCATTTACATAAGTGAACCTGAACAGAAACTTTCTGAATAAAAGACAAACCCTCCCTTTATTCTCTGGAACACAGTTTTATTTTTCAACAAAGTCGGCTGGTTTTCACCAAAGGCTCCTGTTGCCCTCATTTGCAAACTCTTCACTGAAATGAAGTATCTTTCCTCTAATTTATTTTCAAATAACTTGTGTTCATACCTTACATACCTGACATGTATTTCCCTTGCCTTTACACATAAACTCTAATTTAAATAGGCATTACATTGGTAAGGTCTCAAAAGTTTCCTTATAGATTTGAAATCAGTGTGCCATTGTTCTTAAGCATTTATCCTTTCTAAGGAGAATTCTGAGTCAGGGGGATTTTTAATCCTTTGCAGGTAAACATCATATGCAATGAGATTGTTTCCCTCTCATCTGAGTAAATTTTAGCAGTAACTGTCCAGGTGTGGTTTTCTTTTTAATTTTTAATTCTCTTTTTCATTTTTTATAAACTCCTCTCAGGAAACATTTCTGCTTTGTCTCTATGACTTCTGTTTCCTTTTCTCTATTGTTCTTTCCTTATACTATTCTTTCCTTTTTCAAAAAACCTATACCTCTTATCAACAAATCGTTTTCTAAAATATGTACATGTTTTATAACTTTTTTACGTTTAAATATATTTATAAATATATACTATAATAAATAAAATATAAACATTTTAAGAAATATATACATGATAAAATATAAATATTTTTATAAATATATACTCTCTCCATATATATATATATATATATGCACATAATTTTTAGCTTCAGCCTCTGAGTCAGGTTATTTCCTTTTCCTGGTTCTGATGCAATTTTTTTGTTGGCCTCATGTTGTTGTGGCAGATGTTGCTGTGGTTGTTGCTGTTGCTGTTGTTGTTTTCATCATAAATGAGAAGCAGTCTGCCTGGATATCATGCTTTTCAACAAACAGGTTTTTTTTATTTCCTTGACTTTGTTCTACGTACATTTAGACAATGATGAAATCCCCTTTCTGGGATCTAAAAATGAAGGACAGGTTGATGTACCAAATCATGGCTGATAAGTGGCAGATTTAGGATAGGAAAACAGCTCTTTTGACTCCATAGTTTTTCTTGATGCTACACTATAAGAAGAATCTAATGTACCCAGGTATGGCATTGTGATAAAGCAGTGATGTTAATTTTACAAATGTATGAGTGCATATGTAAATATATATAATATATAATGGCAGTCTGTCCTATAAATACTCTTCTATAACAGAAGAGGATTCAAAATAACACCAAAACCAAAACGAAAAAGTAACACTAAAGCCAAAGATGATATTGTAAAATATTGTTACCAACATGATGTGAGCAGAAGCTCAGTATAGCTTATGCAAAGAGTAATCGAAAGAGCACTATTCATTGAAGTAAATCAAAGGACTTCTTTCAAATTCATAATATATGCTAGATAATCCTCCTCCCTTTGGTTTTCACATTTGCCCTAAAAGAGACTGGAGAGTTATGTAATTGCATAATGACATGCAGCACGAAAAGTGATTTCTTTTTCATTTTATGCCATCCACTGATTAAGTGATCCAGTTTTCAACAATGTCAGCAATCTTGAAGAAAAGTCAGAGATTAAATACTGTATAAAAACATACAGAGGAGGTAAATGAATAAATTGTTTTTTAAGACTTACAGAAACTTGATAATGGAGTTTCACATTTAAACTAAAAACTAATTCACCTTTAAATAATGTCGATATTAGCAATACACAAAACTTGCCCTGCAGTGCATTTCTGGTATGCCTTCTATGGTCTTTAAGTGGCAAGTCCTTTATGTTATGCATATTTATAATCTTGATTCTTTGGGGGATCATGGTCATACAGGATCACCTTGAACTCAACTTTGTAGAAAAGTCTGGAAACCACTCCTACAATAACAGTAACCTGTTCACTAGCCTTGCTGAGTATTTAACAAGCACCAAATTGTCAAGAAGCCAAATTAACATGACCTTACAGTCTCTTTAAAAGTTTAAATGCAAGTTTCCACCATTTAATCGTAAAAATATAACTAAATTTTTGTATCTGATTCAGTCACCTAATAACCCATCAAAAATTTGCTTCTCAATTCTAAGCAGATTATTTAGTTTATGCTTTGCTAGTTTGAATAAAAACAAAGTAATTCAAACAAATTTCCTTCCACTCCCTCAAGATTATATAGGCAAAAATCACTTGGATTCAGATCCATTGACTTTTGAATTACATATTGTTTATTTTTTTCTTGATATAAAATAGTTTATATTAATTTAAAAATTTTTCAAATAAAAAAATGAAGATCATCAGCAGTACCTCCACCATTAAAAATAATTGTGGTAGGAACTTGCTGGCAAGATGGCCAAATAGGAACAGCTCTGGTCTGCAGCTCCCAAGCGAGACTGATGCAGAAGGTGGGTGATTTCTGCATTTCCAACTGAGGTACCTGGTTCATCTCATTGGGACTGATTGAACAATAGGTGCAGCCCATGGAGGACGAGCCAAAGTAGGGTGAGGCGTCATCTTACCTGGGAAGTGCAAGGGTTTGGGGGATTTTCCTTTCCTAGCCAAGGGAAGCTGTGAGAGATTATACCAGGAGGAACAGTGCACTCCAGCTCAGATACTGTGCTTTTCCCACGGTCTTCACAACCGACAGATCAGGAGATTCCCTCCAGTGCTTGACTCAGCGGGTCCCACCCCTACGGAGCCCAGCAAGCTAAAATCCACTGGCTTGAAATTCTTGCTGCAAGCACAGCAGTCTGGGGTGGGCCTGGAATGCTCAAACTTGGTAGGGGGAGGAGCATCTGCCATTGCTGAGGCTTGAGTAGGCATTTTTACCCTCACAGTGTAAACAAAGCCGCCAGGAAGTTCAGACTGGGCGGAGCCCACCTCAGCTCAGCAAGGCCGCTAGGCCAGACTGTATCTCTAGATTTCCTCCTCTGTGGGCAGGGCATCTATGAAAAAAAGTCAGGGACTTATAGATAAAACCCCCATCTCCCTGGGACAGAGCACCTGGGGAAGGGGTGGCTGTGGGTGCAGCTTCAGCAGACTTAAACGTCCCTGCCTGGCAGCTCTTAAGAGAGCAGGGAATCTGCCAGCATAGATGGAGCTCTGATAAGGGACAGGCTGCCTCTTAAAGTGGTTCCCTGACCCCTGTGTATCTTAACTGGGAGAAACTTCCCAGTACTGGCCGACAGACACCTCATACAGGAGAACTCTAATGGGCATCTGGCAGATTCCCCTCTGGGATGAAGCTTCCAGAGGAAGGAACAGGCAGCAATCTTTGCTGTTCTGCAGCCTCTACTGGTGATAACCAGGCAAACAGGGTCTGGAGTAGACCTCCATCAAACTCCAGCAGACCTGCAGAAGAAGGACCTGACTGTTAGAAGGAAAACTACCAAACAGAAAGGAATAGGAGCAACATCAACAAAAAGGACATCTACTCAGAAGTCCGTAGGTCACCAACATCAAAGACCAAAGGTAGATAAATCCACAAAGATGGGGAGAAACCGAAAAAAAAAGGCCAAAAACTCCAAAAACCAGAATGCCTCTTGTCCTCCAAGGGATCACAGCTCCTTACCAGCAAGGGAACAAGACTGGACAGAGAATGAGTTTGACAAATTGACAGAAGTAGGCTTCAGAAGATGGGTAGTAACAAACCCTTTGAGTTAAAGAAGCATGTTCTAACCCAATGCAAAGAAGCTAAGAACCTTGAAAAAAGGTTAGATGAATTGCTAATTAGAATAACTAGTTTAGAAAAGAACATAAATGACCTGATGGAGCTGAAAAACACAGCACAAGAACTCCGTGAAGCATAGACAAGTATCAATAGCTAAATCGATCAAGTGGAAGAAAGGATATCAGAACTGGAAAGTCAACTCAATGAAATAAAACAAGAAGGCAAGAATAGAGAAAAAAAGAGTGAAAAGAAATGAACAAAGCATCCAAGAAATATGGGACTATGTGAGAAGATCAAATGTACATTTGAATGGTGTACCTGAAAGTGACAGGGAGAATGGAACCAAGTTGGAAAACACTCTTCAGGTTATTATCCAGGAGAACTTCCCCAACCTAGCAAGGCAGGCCAACATTCAAATTCAGGAAACACAGAGAACACTACAAAGATATTCCTTGAGAAGAGCAACTCCAAGACACATAATCATCAGATTCACCAAGGTTGAAATAAAGGAAAAAATGTTAAGGGCAGCCAGAGAGAAAGATCGGGTTACCCACAAAAGGAAATCCATCAGACTAACAGCAGATCCCTCGGCAGAAACCCTACAAGCCAGAAGAGAGTGGGGGCCCATATTCAACATTCTTAAAGAGAAGAATTTTCAATCCAGAATTTCATATCCAGCCAAACTAAGCTTTATAACTGAAGGAGAAATAAAATCATTTACTGAAAAGCAAATGCTGAGAGATTTTGTCACCACCAGGCCTGCCTTACAAGAGCTCCTGAAGGAAGCACTAAACATGGAAAGGAATGACCAGTACTAGCCACTGCAAAAACATACCAAATTGTAAAGATCATCAAAACTATGACCCCCGCATCAACTAACAGGCAAAATAACCAGCTAGCATCATAATGACAGGATCAAATTCACACATAACAACATTAACCTTAAATGTAAATGGATTAAATGTTTCAATTAAAAGACACAGACTGGCAAATTGGATGAACAGTCAAGACCTATTGGTGTGCTGTATTCAGGAGACTCATCTCACATGCAAAGACACATGTAGGCTCAAAATAAAGGGATGGAGGAATATTTGCCAAGAAAATGGAAAGCAAAAAAAGCAGGGGTTGCAATCCTGGTGTCTGATAAAACACTTTAAACCAATAAAGATCAAGAGAGACAAAGAAGGGCATTACATAATAGTAAAGGGATCAAAGTGACAAAAAGCACCAACTATCCTAAATATATATGCACCCAATACATGAGCACCCAGATTCATAAAGCAAATTCTTAGAGAACTACAAAGAGTCTTAGACTCCCACACAATAATAGTGGAGACTTTGACACTCCACTGTCAACACTAGACAGATCAACGCGACAAAAAATTAACAAGGATATTGAGGACTTGAACTCAGCTCTGGACCAAGACCTAACAGACATCTACAGAACTCTCTACTCCAAGTCAACAGAATATACATTCTTCTCAGCACCATGTCGCACTTATTCCAAAATTGACCCAAAATTGGAAGTAAAACACTCCTCAGAAAATGCAAAAGAACAGAAATCATAATCAATAGTCTCTCAGACCACAGTGCTATCAAATTAGAACTCAGGATTAAGAAACTCCCTCAAAACCACACAACTACATGAAAACTAAACAACCTGCTCCTAGATGACCACTGGGTAAATAACAAAATGAAAGCAGAAATAAAGATGTTCTTTGAAACCAATGAGAATAAAGACACATGTACCAGAATCTCTGGGACACATTTAAAGCAGTGTGTAGAGGGAAATTTATAGCACTAAATGCCCACAAGAGAAAGCAGGAAAGATCTAAAATCAACA
>NW_012100322.1:19632-21879 GCF_000951045.1 Mandrillus leucophaeus
AAAAGAAAAAGAGGACCTCTCCTCCCTAACTCATTTTGTGAGATCAGTATCATCCTGATACTAAAATCTGACAGAGACACAACAAAAAAAGAAAATTTCAGGCCAATATCTCTGATGAACATTGATGCAAAAATCCTCAATAAAATACTGGCAAACCAAATCCAGCAGCACATCAGAAAGCTTATCTAACACAATCAAGTCTGTGTCATCCCTGGGATGCAAGGCTGGTTCAACATATGCAAATCAATAAACATAACCCATCACATAAACAGACCCAATGACCAAAACCACATGATTATCTCAAGAGATGCAGAAAAAGAATTTGACAAAATTCAACAGCCCTTCATGCTAAAAACTCTCATTAAATAGGTATTGATGGAACGAATCTCAAAATAATAAGAGCTATTTATGACAAACCCACAGCCAATATCATATTGAATGGGGAAAAAAACTGGAAGCATTTCCTTTGAAAACTGGCACAAGACGAAGATGCCTTCTCTTATCACTCCTATTCAACATAGTATTGGAAGTTCTGGCCAGGGCAATCAGGCATGAGAAAGAAATAAAGGGTCTTCAAATAGGATTAGAGGAAGTCAAATTATCCCTGTTTGCTGATGACATGATTGTATATTTAGAAAACCCCATTGTCTCAGTCCAAAATCTCATTAAACTGATAAGCAACTTCAACAAAGCCCCTGGATACAAAATCAATGTTCAAAAATCACAAGCATTCGTATAAACAAATAACAGACGAACAGAGAGCCAAATCATGAGTGAACTCCCATTCACAGTTACTACAAAGGGAATAAAATACCTAGGAATCCAACTTACAAGGAATGTGAAGGACCTCTTCAAGGAGAACTACAAACCACAACTCAAGGAAATGAGAGAGGACACAAACAATTGAAAAAACATTCCACACTCATGGATAGAAACAAGCAATATCGTGAAAACAACCATAATGCCCAAAGTAATTTATAGACTCAATGCTATTCCCATCAACCTATCATTGACTTTCTTCACAGAATTGGAAAAAGCTACTTTAAATTTCATATGGAACCAAAAAGAACCTGCATAGCCAAGACAATCCTAAGCAAAAGGAACAAAGCTGGAGGTATCACACTACCTGACTTCAAACTATACTACAAGGCTACAGTAACCAAACCAGCAGGGTACTAGTACCAAAACAGATATATAGACTAATGGGACAGAACAGAGACCTCAGAAATAACACCACACATCTACAACCATCGGATCTTTGACAAATCTGACAAAAACAAGAAATGGGGAAAGGATTCCCTATTTAATAAATGATGTTGGGAAAACTGGCTACCTATATGCAGAAAGCTGAAACTGGATCCCTTCCTTACACTTTATACAAAAATTAACTCAAGATGGATTAAAGACTTAAACGTAAGACCTAAAACCATATAAACCCGAGTAGAAAACCTAGGCAATACAATTCAAGACATAGGCATGGGCAAAGGCTTCATGACTAAATTACCAAAAGCAATACCAACAAAAGCCAAAATAGACAAATGGGATCTAATTAAAATAAAGATCTTCTGCACAGCAAAAGAAACTATCATCAAACTGAACAAGCAACCTACAGAATGGGAAAAAGTTTTGCAATCTATCCATCTGACAAAGGGCTAATATCCAGAATCTACAAAGAACTTAAACAGATTTATAAGCAAAAAAAAAACCATATCAAAAAGTGGGCAAAGGATATGAATAGACACTTCTCAAAAGAAGACATTTATGCAGCCAACAAACATGAAAAAACGCTCATCATCACTGGTCATTAGAGGAATGCAAATCAAAACCACAATGAGATACTATCTCACGCCAGTTAGAATGGCGATTATTAAAAAGTCAGGAAACAACAGATGCTAGAGAGAATGTGGAGAAATAGGAAAGTTTTTACACTGTTCTTGGGAGTGTAAATTAGTTCAACCATTGTGGAAAACAGTGTGGCAATTCCTCAAGGATCTAGAACTAGAAATACCATTTGATCCAGTCGTCCCATTATTGGGTATATACCCAAAGGATTATAAGTCATTCTACTAAAAGACACATGCACACGTATGTTTATTGCAGCACTATTCACAATAGCAAAGACTTGGAACCAACCCAAATGCCCATCAATGATAGACTGAATAAAGAAAATGTGGCACATATACACCATGGAATACTATGCAGCCATAAAAAAGGATGAGTTCATGTCCTTTGCAGGGACCTGGATGA
>NW_012100322.1:21929-36650 GCF_000951045.1 Mandrillus leucophaeus
TGAATAAAGAAAATGTGGCACATATACACCATGGAATACTATGCAGCCATAAAAAAGGATGAGTTCATGTCCTTTGCAGGGACCTGGATGAAGTTGGAAACCATCATTCTCAGCAAACTAACGCAAAAACAAAATCACACATCACATGTTCTCACTCGTAAATGGGAGCTGAACAATAAGAACACATGGATACAGGGAGGGGAACATCACACACCATGGCCTGCTGGGAAATGGGGGTGTGGGTAGGGGAGGGATAGCATTAGAAGAAATACCTAATGTCAATGACGGGTTGATGGGTGCAGCAAACCACCATGGCACATGTATACCTATGTAACAAAACTTCACGTTCTGCACGTGTACCCCATAACTTAAAATACAATAAAATAAATTAATAAATAATTGTGGTTAAAATAGACATTTATCCCAGCTAGTCATTCTATAAATATTTACTGTAACTTTACCATATACTGTGCTAAGTGCTATAAAACACAGTAGTGAGCAAGAACAAATTCTTTCCCCTATAGAGTTAACAGCCTGATAAGAAATGAAGACACTGAGCAAGTAATCATAATCTGATTGGTAGTTCTGAGACAGTAGTTCTGTATATTTTAGGAACATTCAGTCAAAGGTTCACCTGGTGTATGATTAAGAAAGAGGTTCCTTGAAGAACTGATACTCTGTCCTTCCACTAGAATGTAAGCTCCACATAGGCAGAAATCTGTTCACTGTAGTTCCCAGCACTAATAAGTATGTATAGACACTTAATATATATGTATTATATGAATGACTGTAGCTAGAAGGGAAGTAAGCAAAGTCCAAAGAAAATATAGGGATCTACGTTAAGGACTTGGCACTTCGAAGTAGTAGGAAACCATAGAAAAATTTTAAGTAGGTATGTAACATAATCATATTTATATTTTTAAAAATATTTCTGTAACAATAAATGGAGAATGGTATAGAAAGGGACAATAGTGAGCCAATTCAGATGCTATCTAAGTAATCTACATGAAAGATGATGGTGACAGAGACTAGTGAATGGCAGTAGGACTAAAGAGAAGTGAATGGACTTAAGAGATAATTTGAGCATAAAATATAGGGTTCTTGTTCACTGGTTGGATGAGAGGAGGAAAGAGAGAGGAAAAATCAAAGATCACTCTGAAGTTTCTGGCTTTTTAAACTAGGGAGATGGTAATAGCATTTGATGAGAAGCGGGCAACTAATGTTAGTGCAGACTTGTTAGTGGGGATTGGATATGATGGATTACACTATAAATATGTTGAGTTTGAGGCACTAGTGAGACTTTCAGCTGGCGATATTCAATAGGCAGCTGCAAATACAGGTCAAGAACCCTGGAAGAAGGTGCAGGCTAGAAATAGACTTTTAAGGATCGTTAGAATATAGATGATAAGTTAAGCAGTGAGAATGAGTCACATAACTCAGAAAGAGTATATACAGGAAAGAAGCAAGCTTAACATACTGATATTTAGATTGGATTAAAAGAGGTAGAACTACCAGAGACACTGGGAAGGATCAACAGAGAGGAGTAAAGCAGCCCGAGAGAGTGTGCTGTCATGGAAACCAAGGGAAAAAGCTTTCAAGAAACAGAGAATGGTCAATAACTTTGAATGCTATTGAAAGGGCAAATAAGGATGGAAAAACGACTGTGGGAATAAGTTACGGGAAGACCATTGGTGAACTTAACACGTACAGTTACAGTAGCATGATAAAAGATATTTTAGAATAGACTGAGGAAAGAAAAAGAAGAGAAGAAATGGAGATAATCACTAAGATTTAAGAAGCTTTGCTGTGAATGGGAAGAGAGAGGTGTCTGTACAGAAAAAAGAGCGAGTCAGACTGAGATTTTTTTAAGATGGGAAAGACATTATCAATTTAAATATTTATGGAAGTTAATATAAGAAAGGGATGTGTTGAAGATTCAGAAGCAAGAAAGTATAAATTACTAGTAGATAAAATAGGTGGGAAAATAGATAAGAAGAGAGACAATTCTTCAAATAGGTGAGAAAGATGAAAAATAAAGGAAAAACAAAATTGCAGGTTAACAAATTTGGTGAAGGGAAGTTCACAGAAGTCTTATCTGAAAGCATCTATTTTATCTGTCAAGTAAGAGGTATTGTATCTTAATCTGCTTAGAGTACTATAGGAATAATTGGGAAAAGGAGGTGTCAAATGTCTAAGGAGAAGAAAATATGAAACAATTGTGTAGGGCCAGAGTTTGAGTTGCTGAGGAAACTGGTAATCATAAACTTATAGTGGTAAAAATTTGATCAGATTGTGAATTTTTGCCCACAGAAGGACGTACCTGCATGCAAGCAAGGCAAAGGCAGATAGTTGAGTTAATCCAGCTTTGGGGTTTTTCAAAACAGATACATTATACAAATAAAGGACAGGACAGCATAATGTGTTTCAGGTTCATCCATGTTGTGGCATGTGTCTGTAGCTTATTTCTTCCAATTGTTGAGTAGTGTGTGTGTGTGTGTGTGTGTGTGTGTGTGTGTGTGTGTGTATATATATATGTGTGTGTGTATATATATATATAGTTTGTTTATTCATTCACCAGTTAACAGACAGTGGATTTTGGAGGTTTGGGGGCTCTTATAAATAATGCTACTATGAACATTTGCAAACAAGTCTTTTCTTGGGTAGGTACCTAGGAGAAGAATTGTTATGACATCTGGAAAGTATAGGTTTTTAAATTCTATGAAACTGAAACTGTTTCCCACAGTGGCTTCTCCATTCTTCATTCCACCCAGTAATGTAAAAAGGTTTCAGTTTCTCCGCATCTTTGCCAACACTTGATATTGTTAGTCTTTAGGATTACAACCATTCTAGTGAGTGTGTAGTGGTATCTCACTGTGGTTTTAATTTGCACATCTTTAACATTTTAAGATGTGCTGTGGCATTTTCTTCTCTACTTTGTTTGATGGGGCTGGCTCTATTTTTAATTCAGTTCCTTGTTCTAATATGTCATCAATCAACTATTTCTTCAAAAGTTCATGTTTTCTTTAACTGACAGCACTGTGTAGGAGCATTTCTGTTTCTTGCTGAAAATTATTCTCAAAAAACATGCTTTTCTTCTGCCTCTTTCTACTTCTATTTTATCTTTCAGAATCACTTCATAATTTCTATGTCAGATACCAATCTTTTTTGTTTGACTTTATTTTTCATCTTTGAATGAAAATAACTTTAACCTGGACTTTCATTTACCCTCAAAATGATCTGGTTAATTTCTTCCTAGATCCTTTCCCTGATGCCCTGAACACCATTAAAGTCCTCTTAAATTCTAAAATGAAAAAAGGTTTCACAGTCTTGTAGCCTGAGAGAGGATCTGGGATTGGGGGAAATCTCAGCAATTGTCTTTCTGTAACCACCTCTTTGTTGAGAAGCCACAACCACCTTTCTGTATTTGATTCTCCACTCCTTGTACTCAGTATGACTGAGGGAATCCTTCTTGCTGATATTACTGCCCATCATTTTTGGGGTGACCCCATCTCATTAGTGGGAAGTCGTGTCAAGAAAAAGCCTGACACCTGCTGGTTTCCTATTTGCTATCACCATGTTACTCTCTTAGCCCCATCAGAGCCATGTCCAAATGCTATTGATCTGTGGTGAAGAAAGAAGCTCCAGGTGGCATGGCCCTCACTATTGATTCTTCCTTTGTCCGTGAAATTTATTCTTCTTACTAGGATTTTCACTGTAGGTACACTGAGCACTTTTGACCTGTAGATTCAGGAGGGTTTCCATTGAGTAAAAATTATTTAATGCAACTTATTTTCCTTTTGTCCTGATTTCTTTATATGGCATGTATTTATATTTTTAATATCTGCCATATCTGACATTTTCCTATCATCTTTACATTTCATGGCCTTTTTTCTATATTCCAAGAAAGCATCTCAAAACTGTTTTCTGCATATATTACATCATTTCCTAAAATCTTTTCTGATTTATGTCCTTCTAATTCTGATTTTAAATCTGAAATTATATTTTTAATTTAATTAAACTCTAATCCAAGTCTTTATTTCTGCATGCCTTTCAAGAAACTCTTTTGTTCATTCTCAATATAATGCCTCGTTATCTTGTCTTTTACCTTTTATCATAGAGTCACTGAAACACCAAGTATTTACTTAATCCCAAAAACAGATGTTATCAAAATGCTTTGTAAGTCCTACAGCAAATTTGTATCAAAATGTTTGTCCTCCTTCTGCATTTTTAATGTCTTTGTTTTGCCATCCCATTTTTGAAAAATCCCATATTGATTTTTCTTTACTTCTCACTCTGTAACTAGAAGAGGCCTAAGTTTTCCCTTGCTGTCCACCTGGTTGTTGTTGGAATTTCTTCAGTTGTAAAAATGAATGCTTCTTATGTGCCTTTACATCACAGTTCAGTGAACCAATGGCAGCTGTAGCAAGGAAACTTCATGTGTCATTTTCTCCTCATGTTCCATTACATGGTTGTGACAGAGGCCAGCTTTCTCTTGAGAGCTTTATGCTTAACCCAGCCTCTGGGACAGTAACATGGTTTGGCCCTCCTAAGCCTCCTCCTTGGGCCTTCTGTTAGATACAAAGGCCCTGCTGTGCTGCCAACCTTTTGCTTGATTTAGCAACTGTGCAGATCCTGGAGTTGCCTTCAAGTGTTCTTGCTTCAACGTGGCAAAAGGGATTCTGAGTTACTTATTCCCCTGCTACATCCCAACTCACAATTGCCTCTCCCAAAAATGGCATTGAGGTGAGTTTCTACCAGTTGTTACTGTCTCAGAAAGGACAGCAATGAGTCAGCCTTTAGTTTTCCTTCATCTTTAAATTCTTCTTAACTCCAAAAAGCTGGAACAATTTGTTTGTTCTAAGTGTATTCAGTCTCCTAATCTTTACTGATGGTAACTTATTTCACTCCTCCAACCAATCTTGGACTCTTATGTAAGACAAAAAGACAGACGCACACACATGCATATCAATTCAGAGTGTTCCTGGCTTTAACGAAAATGTGTTTAACTCTGTTATGCTATGAATTCATATGTGTGTGTGCATATGGATTATTAGCCTATCATGTTCCTGACTTTAATGGAAATGTGCTTAACTCTGTTATGCTATGAATTCATATGTGTGTGTGCATAAGAATTCACAGCATACACAGAGTTAAACACATTTCCATTAAGGCCAGGAACATAATAGGCTAATAATTCATATGCACACACACACATATGAATTCATAGCATAAGAGTCAAATACATTTCCATTAAAGCCAGGAACATGATGAGCTAATATGATCACAATTAATTGTCATTATCCTGGAAAACCAATGCAATTAGGCATGAAAACAAAATCAGTGTTATAAATATTGGCAAAAATATGGTAAAAAATATTGTGTGATAGGCCTAAATACAAGAAAATTCATGATGAAACTATAGAAACTGATAAGGGAATTCATGGCGATAACAACTTACTGTTGGGTGGAACACATTTAAAAACTTGTTGAATATTTTTACCCTCTTTTGATTATTTGAAATGGTGTGTATGTGTGTGTGTGAATGTATCTGTAAGACAAAAATATCAAAATGTCAACAGTATATATAAGTGATAAGATTACAAATGCCTTTTCCCCTTGTCTGTATTTTCCAAATTCTCTACAGTGAACATGCATTGCTTTTATAATAAAAAGGTGTTTTAAAATAATAAAATGACAATGAATGTTAACATGCCCACCTTCATTACTAGCTCCTTTCCTATTCACTAACTTTGGTGAATATTTAGAAATACATTAAGAAAACCCTTCTTGAAATAATAATTCATGTAAAAATATTTTTTTTATTGATAGTGCCTTTAACGAAGGAAATCTGAAAAAGAAATCCAGCCAAGCGTAAGTACAACCTGAAAAATGAAAACAAGAGCAAAGGACTAAAATCCTTCACAAAGACCTTGCAGGTTGGCATATAATGAGATTCAGAGTTTAATAATAGAAAACAATCTCAGTGTAAAATGTGTACATTAATGTCAAGTTGGGATGAAGTGCAAATAAGACTCACAGTTCTGCAGAGTTCTCTCTTCTGTATTCTATATTCCCTTTCTTGCCTATCCCCGAATAGCCTGAGAAAATGCCCCACATCTTGAGATTCAAGAAATATTTGTAAAGATAAATGACAAAATAGCTTTCCAAGGGTCACTCAGCTATTTTCCAGGAAACTAGTGAATACTAGAACAGATACCTGGTGCAAAGTTCTCCAAATACAGATTCCAATTTTAAGTTAGCAAATATTTGTCAGACTATACCAAGTGCTCTAGGCATTTATACACACTTTAGCTAATTTAATTTCATAATGTCTTCAAGAGATAAATGTCTTTTTTCCAGAATAGATATGAGGACACCTCGGCTCTTTAAAGTAATGGGTCTTTCTCAAAATGAAGATCAAGGTGGGTAATGCTGTCCAATGTGACAAATGAACAAATAGAGGCAGATGGAGGAACTGCTGTTGAAACCAGATAAGAGGTTTTATTTGATGTTAGAGTGAAAGTGGTGGGTCTCCTCATTAAACAAGGCCAGAGGACTATGCTAGATGCCAAGGACACTGTGGTTTTTAAAAAGTGTAAGCCCTGCCTTTTCATTCATGGTGCTTACAGTCTAGTTGGAAAGACAAACATTAAGTAGACAACCTCATTAGAACTTATTTTAAATAGTAAAAAGGACTATAACAGAGAAGCTTGGGTAAACAGAAGTTGTCCAGGTAAAGAGTATAGGTAAGATCATTCCAGGTAGCTGACACAGTATATTTGAAGGCGCTGAGACAGGTAAAAGCCGTGAAAATCCAAGACTATGAACAAGAGCCAGCTGGTGTGAGTGAATGGTGACCAAGGGCAGATAGTGACAACAGATGAGGCTGGAGGGATAGGCAGGGCCTGATCACAATGGGACTTGTAAGGCATGATAAGGACTTTTAAAATTTTAACTATATCCAAAGAGGAAAGTGAAGCCAAAGAGCTGTTTTAAATTAAGAAGTGCAACGACACAATTTTCTTTTTTAAAAGACTACACTAACTAGACTGTGGAGAAAAGATGAATGAAGGCAAAAATAAATATAGTGCAGTGAGTATCTTATGTGTGCTGCCCTTTACCCTCCTTCTAGGTTAACACTTCCCCAAAATCCTTCAGGTTATTTCTCCTGTGACATTCCTAGCCACGTAGTTGAGATAAGATTTACCCTACCTTAACTCAAAGAATGAGCCTTAATTAGTTACTTCAATCAGCAAAGTTCATGCCTCTGACTACAGAGAAGAACACATCACCCAAATTGAGTAAATGATATATGAGAGGGTGTTTTCTAAGAAAGATCACTGGGAAAGCTTTATCACCATTCTATAAAAACTGCTGAGAGAGATGTTCTCTCTTCCCTAAGATCATGAACAAAGAAGCATGAGGCTCTAAGACCTCCTGACAACCCCCTTGTTTGACAATGTGAGCCAGCTTCAGCAGCACGATAAAACAGTAGAAAGTTGAGAGGAGAAATAGAATAAACCAGAATTTTGTTGACATGTTGATAATGCTAAATCAAGTCTTGCCTGAATCCTACCCCAGCTCTGGGCTTTTCAATTATATAAACCAATAAAAGTTTTTTGTTGCTTAAGCTGTTTTCTGTTATTTGCTACCAAAAGATTCCTATAGAGACATCTCTTAGAAGGCTATATTCCAGGATAAACATACCATTAGCATGGGCTAGGATTGTAACAATAAACATGGATAAATGTGATAAATTTCATATTTATTTAACAGCTATACTTAACAGAATTGGTGATGATGGGTTTTAAAGAGAAAGAGATGACAAGGATGATTGCCAGTTTCAGGGGATGATGAAGAAGGAGCTGGCTTCAGATTAGTTTTGGGGAAGCGAGTTAGAGAAGACGATCATAGTTTTAGAGTCTGAGGACCCTCTGATATAGCCAAGTAGAAATAACATAGGCAGTAGAAATGCAAGCACCTAAGGGGGAGTAATAAAATAGTACTACATAACCAGCTGCTTCTTTCTCACTTCGGATGTGAAAGAGCAAGTCCGTACAATCTCTTAAAGTCAGCCTGTTCTCAGCCTCTGAAATTACAGATGAGTGATCAGAAAAAGACAGGTCAATATCATCTTTGTTTAACAAAACAGGCAAAGAATAGTATTTCCCATTCTTTATAAAAATTATGGAAATGCTAAGGAAAGTGGGGATTGGGTATGAACCATAACATCTTCAGGGGAAGAAGGGGGCCCTGGAAGGGGAAATCCCTGAGAACTGCAGTACATTGGTGATTCGAAAAAGAGAAGAGTTTCAGCTAGTAACAATGGGAAGGGGTCTTTTTGATCCATTATTATACTACTGTTTCAGGATCATTGGGGTGTCAATATTCTGGCTGGAAACCTCTGTGGCCAGTGGCACCTTTGACTAAGTTCTTGTCCTGCATCCAGGAAGAATGAGGTATACAGACAAGTGGAGGGTGAATAAGATGAATAGGAGCTTTACTGAGTATCAGAACAATTCAAAGGAGACTGGCAGTGGGTCTCCTCTCTGTAGGCAGTCTGTCCTATCAAGTGTTCAGCTCTCCGCAGAGAGGAGGCCCTGGAGAGGCTAGGTCCTCTCCACAGCTGGTCAGCCTGACGTCTGCCCAGCTCCTAGCAGAGGGGAGGCCCTGGAGTGCAAAGCTCCTCTCTGCAGCTGGTAGTCCCGACGTCCCTGCAGGTCTCTGAAGCTCTCAGCAGAGAGGGTAGCTCCTCTCTACAACTGGTCTTCCCATCCTCTCTGTCCTCTACCCTGCTCTGACTGAATCCAGGCCTTTTATGGACGTCAGAGGGGAGGTAGTGCATGTCGATTGGTCCATGGGCAGCCATGGGAGGCCTGGAAAAAGCACCACAATTCACCACTCCAGTGAGCAGGTTTGGCAGCCCATCCCCAGTCTTCTGGCCTTCCCTGGCCTGAAGGTGGGGCCTTACTGAGGATTCTCCCCCTTCCACTCAGGAACCTGTCAGCCTTCAGCAGCCATCCATGGTACCCAGGCTGCTTTCATCAAGGGGCCAGCACCCAGTCACCTTCACCTCCCCTTCAGTTTCCCCTCTCATGGTGGTTGGTGCCCAAATTCCAGAGGGAGCCAAGGCAGCAGGGGGGCGGGCATGTAAGCACTGCCCTGGGCCATGTGTACACCCAGCCAAGCTGTGACAGCACCTGGGCTTGACCCCAACCCTGCTCCAATATTGCGGCAGGTGCTGGGAGCAGAGAGAGGCCAGGCAGTAGGAGCAGCACCCCCATGGAGATGGTGGGGGGCCTTCCTACTTCATGAAGCAGACAGTAGCCCCACCCTCCTTGGTAGAGCTGCAGCTGCCCAAGTTGTGGCAGCAGATCTGAGCCTCCCTGTGCTCTTGGGGGTGCCAGGAGCAGGCAGGATCTCTGCTCTCCTGGGTGCAGCTGCAGCCACCTGATCCCCAGCTGCAGACCCAGGCCTCCTGCTCCACCTAGCAGGCAGGAGCTGGGTACAAACGGGAGCCCTGCCTCTTCTGAGTGGGCGTGGGAGCTCCCCAGGTACTGGTGCAGCTACCCAAACTGTGCTATAGACCCAGCCTCCTGCTTCATGGAACAGGCAGGCGCCTCACCCTCCTGGGATGTGGAAAAACCAAATATAAGAAAGCTAAAATATGAGCAATTAAGGAAGGCAAAGAAAACAACTCTGACTAATATAAGAAAGGGGAATGATTTCAAAGGATTTCAATGACACATAGAATCAATAAAAGCCTGGAAAACTAGGTTTGGAAATAGACGGAAACCAACCAAGCTCCAGTAAGCAAAGAGGCAGGAACTTTAGTCCATCCTGTGGATAGAAGAGGCTCTAGGATTTGAAGAACTTCAAAGAACTGCCACTCATTGGTCCTGTCCCACTTGCTCAAGTTTCAAAGTTCTAGGAGAGGGCATTCAATTGTCCAAGCTTGAAACAATATTTCCAGGATCCTTGAATAAATTCCACTAAACTGTAACCTCCTTAAAAGTCAAGACCAAGTAATATATAATGTACGTGTAATATCCACAGTCCTGCTATGCTTATGACAGTGATTTTTTTAAGACAGCTACTCAATAAATGCTTGTTGAATGAATGACTGAACAAAAATCAAAACCATGTGTACATTAAATAGGCTATATTTAGAACATTCTTTCATATAAATTAATAACATGAAATGAAAAATAATTCCTTCAACACTGTCTCCAATCATTCACAAATGCCCTTTTATTTGCTTTTATTTCTAAGAGATTCCTCAATTCCACCCCTTTCTCTTCATTCTCACTTCCACACTGTGAGTTCAGGCCTTTAGCCTCTCCCTGCTTAACAATAGCAGCGGATTTAATAAATACTTAGGTAGGCCTCTACAAAGCAATTCAAGTGATGGATTTAAATTTTTTTAATTACTTTATCTGTTTCTGCTCAAAACATTTCAATAACACATATTGTCTACTTGAACGCACACACTGGCATGACCATACAACATATGACATACACACACACAACTTTTTAGCCTCCATTTGCAATTTCTGAAAATTCTTATTCTTCTATACCTTTGCTTGTGCTATACCTCCATGGTCCTTAGACTACTTTCCATCTGCAAAAAGCTTATGTATCTTTCAAACTCAATTGACTTGAGCATTATGCTTTATTTGTCCACATTCCACTGGAATTCTGTGAGCTTTGTGAGACTCAGGACTGCGTCTAACTTACTTTTGGATTCTCTCTCATATCTATCACAGTTGCTGGCACATTGTGAGCCCTCTGTAGAAAATTTTAAAATATTAATTAGTTAGCTGATGAAGGCACAAAGTTACTGTGACTTTTCAGAGTGCGAGTGAGCTATGATACTACTAAAATTTCTCATCATTAAAGATTTAATATACATGGGTAGATCTTCAAGAAGAAAAATTATATTTTACACAAAACTTTCTTCTCTCAATACTCTGGATTTACCTTTCATACATACACAAAACCAATTTTGACCCAATTGTGTAAGTTAATTTGAGTGTTATTCTGACTACCATGATTTTATGCAATAGCCAGAGACTAATAATTGAAGACAATTAACTCACTGGAAAATGACAAATAAAAGCCAAAAGAGACTCTGAGTTTGATTTGTTTCTGATGAGATTAATTGCATACGGTTTATAACTGGAAGTGAAAGATGTAGTCTTACAGTCATTCATGCATCCTTATTAGTCTCTCTGATTAACAATTTTCTAAATGGAGACACTGGTGCTTGAACTCAATATAAATGAAAATGCAACCATAAATTTACCAACTTTAGACAAAATCTACCAATATTAAAAAAAAAAAAAAGCTGTATTGGAGATAGTTCTAGATTTGGAATGAAACTCCAGGAAGTCCTGCTTTGGCCATTATTAGTTGTGTGGTTTTGGCTGCAAAACAAACTTTCTGAGCTTCTGTGCCGTCTTCTTTATCTACCAGATAATTACCACACAAGATTATCATGAGATTCAAATAAGTAGTAAATATTAATGTGTTTTTGTAAACCATAAAATGATCATAACATGTAAAGAAAGAACAAAAAATCTCCACTGACAAAGTTAAATAGGAATTTAGGCTCAAAAGTAGCAGGATGGTCATCTTTCAATGCAGGTTCACAGTTCTCAGGTTTAACAAGTGGTATGACAAAGTTCTGGGAGCTTACATGAGTGCTCATTTCCCTTTTGAGCCACTGTCTACCAGTAGCTCCCCATGTTCCATTTCTTTTACAAAGGCACAGGAAGACAGGGGCAGTTATTGCTAGGCATCTTTTTCTTATAAGTGGTACAGCAGGGTAGTTAGGAGCATGAACTCTGGAATCAGATGGCCAGGGTTGGGTTCCTGCTCTAACCATGCAAACCTTGGCAAGTTTCTTCATCTCACCAAGCCTCCATTTTCTATCATTAAAATTTATTATATTACAGTTTTGGAGGTCACAAGTCCAAAATTGGTCTCACTGGGCTAAAATCAAGATGTAGTTGGAGTTAGATCCTTCTAAAGACTCCAAAGGTGAATCTGTTCCCTTGTCTTTTTCAGCTTCTAGAGGCTGCTTCCACTCCTTGGCTCATGGCCCCCCTCCCTTCATCTTTGAAGCCAGTAGCAGAGCACATTTCTAACTCTCTTCTATCTTTGCATATCTGTGACCAAAGCAGGGAAAGGCCATATGCTTAGAAGGACCCATGTGCTTACATTCAGCTCACCCAGGTAATCTAGGATGATCTCTCCATCTCAAGGTCCTCCATCTGATCATCTCTGCAAAGTCCCTTTTGCCATATAAAATCACATATTCTTAACAAGTTACAGGGATTAAGATGTGCACATCATTGGGGGCCATTATTCAGCCTACCATCCCCTCTTTCATAGGATTGATATAAAGATGAGACAATTATGAGCACAATGTTGTACAGCAGACCTCTAGAACTTATTCATCTTGTATAACTGTAACTTTACAGCCAATGAATATCAATTCCCCCTTTCCATTTCCCCCTTTGCTCAACCCCTGGATACCACTATTCTACTCTCTGCTTCCATGAGTTGACAATTTTAGATACCTCATATAAGTGGAATCACCTAACATTTGTCCTTTATGACTGGTTTATTTCACTTAGCGTAATGTCCTCATCAAATTGTACACTTTAAATGTGTACAGTTTTTTTGTATATCAATTATACTTCAATAAAGCTGGTACTTTTTTAAAAGATAAATGTAAAGTATTTGGAACAGTGCTTGCCACATAAAAAAATCACATAAATATTAGTGAGTATTATAACTATAATAATCACACAATTCTGTTTTGTCTAAGCCAGTTAGCTAATAGAGATGTGGAAGGAGCGGAAGCAGGAGGCAAATGTAATTCCAAAATAAGTTGCTACAATCAGTGCCGAATTTGCTCTTAGAAAAAGCAGGTGAGGTCAACTGCGACACCCACTCCAGCAATGAGTCGCACAGGAAGCTAGTCATTTTCCAGGCACTGATTCCTCATTAGCCGGACCTGTAAAAGTTGATGTTACACGATATCAACTTTTAAGAGCTTAATTTGTGTCCAATGGCTCACTTCATGTTTTCTTTATATTGTGACTATTTAACTTGATAACAAATGTTCTTCCTCAGGATAAAGTGGAAAGGAAATACACATTTTGGAGAACCAATTACATAAAGGTACTCTGCTGAATATTCACAAATGGCATTTCATAAAATATTCACAATACTCGTGGGAAGTAAGTATTCTTGTTCTTAGCTTCCAGATGAGAGAATTGAAGTTTGGAAAGGTTAAATAATTTGCCACCATCACACAGAGTAGCAATTGGTCAGGCCAGGTTCCCAGCATAGGGCTATCTGGGTCTGTCTGACCCCAGTGCCCATGGGTCTTTTCATTACACATGTCTCATAAAACTCAGAATGTATATGTAGAGATACATCTTCCTGAATTCCGCCAGAAAGAAGAGAGCTGTGAGTTTGGGGAAGTCAAAGCATCTAGGAGTCATCTTAGCACCTCCCAAACAGGTGATGAGAGTAGATGGATTCTGACATCCCTATAGGGCAGGGCTTCTCAATCTCAACACTAAGACATTGGGGCCAGAAAACCCTTTGTTCTGAGCCTTGTAGGTTGTTGATCAGCATCCTTGGCCTTTCACGCGATGCCAGTAGGAGCACCTCTGCCCCATTTGTTACAACTAAAAATGTCTCTAGACATTACCAAATGTTCACTGGGGAACAGTCCCCCTCAGTTGAGAAACACTGCTCCAGGCCCAACATTCTGTAATTCTGAGACCTTCAACACAAGAAAGGAGGACAACTTCTCAATATAAACAGCCTAAGTCAACATTGGTCTGAGACCAATTAAGAGCCAAACCTACAGTGAAAATGAGAAGTTTTGGTTCTGCTCTCCTGGTCTCTCTGTGGGGCAGTGGGCTAATGGGCTCAAAGCTAAGTCACGAATATCAATAGTATCAATATCAAATAGTAATGGATCGACATAGCAAAACTATGTTGTATTTATTTTTCTAGTCAAATTAATGTTGGTTGCACAGACAAATTAGCCAAATTTGAGGGTCACTACTTATGGTTCCAGGATTCTCTATTTTGTGTAATGTTATTTTGTAAGTATGGTTATCCTATTTATAAATGCTCAAAGAAAAAAATATTGCCTGTAATCTTAACAACACATATATATAATCACATTTATATAATCAATATTTACATATAAGTAACATATATATGGGTAATATATGTGTACATATGTATATATAATTTATAGTAAACAACACATATATAAAATCACATTCAGCTTCAGAGGTTGTCTTTTTAGTCTATCTAAGCAGTGGTAGTTGTGGTTGACAGCTCAGACTTTGCAGTCAAGTTTTTCCCAATTGAATCACTGTTTTGCCTAGTGACCCTGAGCAAGGGTTTCTGTGCCTGTTTCCTCATCTGTAAAATAGGTGCAATAATAGTACCTCACAAGTTTTGTAAAGAATTAAATTATTTAATACATGTAAAGCAACTTGGGTAGTGCCTGACGCATAGTATTCACTCAATGTACATTAACTATTACTATTATTTCTACATCAAATACACTGTTTAAAAATACATATGTGTTTGGTTTTCTGTTCTTGTGATAGTTTGCTAAGAATGATGGTTTCCAGCTGCATCCATGTCCCTACAAAGGACACAAACTCATCCTTTTTTATG
>NW_012100322.1:37745-40106 GCF_000951045.1 Mandrillus leucophaeus
CATGTTCTCACTTATAAGTGGGAGCTGAACAATGAGAACCCATGGACACAGGGAGGGGAGCAACACTCACTGGGGCCTGTCAGAGGACGGCAGGGGGCCAGGGAGAGCATTAGGGAAAAGAGTTAATGCATGCAGGGCTTAATACCTAGGTAATGGGTTGATAGGTGCAGCAAACCACCATGACACATGTTTACCTATGTTAAAAAAAACCTGCACATGCTGCACATGTACCCCAGAACTTAAAAAATAATAATTTAAAGAAAGAGAAGAAGAAGAAAAAAAAAAGGAATGGCAGAACTGCAATTACTTTTGTATCAACCTGATAACATAATCAAATCAGGGTGCTGTGTTCCTCAGCTACTCTCAACAGAAATGTGATGCTCAATTGCAAGTTGTGGATGATGTGAATATCCCATGAAGGTGATTTGGTGATGGATGTGGGCTGGCTATCAGGCCAGGTCCTCTCCAACCCCATGCTGTTTGAGGTACCAGTGTTCTTCTGATATAACTCTAAAAACGAAAAGCATCATCTGGCCCTGAGTGTCAGGAATCCTTAGCTTCAGACTGTGATAAAATCAGGGAACTCAGAACAACTGCATTGACACGTATTTCTCAGGCTATCTCTCTTCATTTATTCCATTCATGGAGAATTCCTCTTGGCAAGGTGTTACAGCCCTTGTGTCAGGAAAGACTTGTATAATTCAGAAAAGTGTTCCTAAAATAGTGAAAGGGCTGAAATGTCTCAGAGGCATAAAAATGTCCTGAAAGGACTCCATTGAGAGGAACCTTGCCAGAGAGAGCTGATCACATGGAACTGCAGGTGAGGCAACAACAATGACATGAGATCCAACCCATTAGTCCAACATTTTATACCTGCCTGTAATTAAAGGGACACCAATAAATAAGTGCTTTAATATTTAGAGAAGATATAAAATCATCAATTCATGGACTCTCAATATGATAGGGATCTGCAAGGTCATCTATTCTAGCCAATGGTCAGCTGCTGCTTGAATTCCATTTACAATTGTCCTGACAAGTGATCTTCAGCCTCTGCTTAGATATTTCCAGTAGTAGCACAGAACTCACCACTTCCTGCAGGTGATTCTCTCCTTAGAATACCTAATTTTTGTTGCTGTTTTTATTTGTTTTGATGCAGGGTCTTGTTCTGATGCCCAGGCAGGAATGCAATGGCAAGATCATGGCTCACTGCAGCCTTGACCTCCCAAGCTTAAGCAATCTTCCCACCTCAGCCTCCTGAGTAGCTAGGACTGCAGGTGCACACCACCACACCTGTCTAATTTTTGTAGTTTTTGTAGAATGAGATTTCTACAACCCCCATAGAAATGTGAGGTTTTGCCATGTTGCTCAGGCTGGTCTTGAACTCCTGGATTCAAGTGATCTGCCGGCCTCAGCCTCCCAAAGTTCTGGGATTAAAGGCATGTACCACCATGCCTGGTCTTAGAATACCTTTTGTAACTAGAAATTTTATCCTTATTAAGATCCTGAAATCCACCAACCGAAACAAACAAATAATTAAATGTTTTCAAGGCATTGTTGAGTGATACAGGGTGTTCAGAAAAAAGTAATCTTAATAGCTGACTCCCTCTTAAGTAGGGAACTAACTTTGTTTAGAAAAATACTTCATAAACCATTTTGATTGACAAAGATGAGGTCCTAAGAGCTTAGAGTAAAGTAAAACCAAACTCTTCTGCCCTAGAAATTAATGGAAATTTGACGGTGGGATGAGCAGTCTAAGGTTAGAGATGGAATTTGTAGTCGGCAGAAGGGGGCTGAACAAGACATTGGGTCCTGCAGGGAAAAGGTGGCCAGTTAGAAATTCCCTGTGCCACAGGTCTTTTAAGAACAATATTACATTTTAAATTTATTTTATTTCTACAAAATGGAAAATAGATTGGTATAACACTTTAACAAGCAATTTGGTTTAAAATACCCAATTTGCAATTAGCCGAGAATAATCCTAATTCTTGACATCTATCCTGAAAAACTGAATCAAAATGTGTGCATGCAAAAATCTGGGAGCAATCTAAATAATAAACCAATGATTGCTAAGTGAATTATGGTACAGCCCCTTGGTGGAATATTTTACAACTATTAAATATGATGTTAAAGATAATTTAACATGGGAAATGTATGACAAAACATTTTTGAAAACATAAGAAAAATTATTATTCAGTGTTACCTAGTAAGTAAACAAAATGATAAATTCTATGCAGAGAAAACATTTTCAATGAAAATAAAGCGTTCTTCAGCAAATGTAAAAGAACAGAAATTATAACAAACTGTCTCTCAGACCACAGTGCAATCAAATTAGAACTCAACATTAAGAAACTCACTCAAAAC
>NW_012100322.1:40156-40966 GCF_000951045.1 Mandrillus leucophaeus
GAGGGGGGAGTGATTGCACTGGGAGTTATACCTGATGTAAATGACGAGTTGATGGGTGCTGACGAGTTGATGGGTGCAGCACACAAACATGACACAAGTATACATATGTAACAAACCCGCACGTTATGCACATGTACCCTAGAACTTAAAGTATAATAATAATAATAAATAAATTTTAAAAATAAATAAATAAATACAAATACATATGTGTTTTTAACAAAAAATATTATTAATTACTTGGCAGCCCGGTTGTTTTACTGAGTAATGTATCACAAACACTTCCATGCCTCTAAATCTTTTTCTACAACATGATACTTAATGGGATGGATGTACCTCATTTAGCATAAACAGTTTATTTGAGGACATTGAAGAAAGTTGCAGATTTGAGATGCCGAGAAATATTACAATTGGGCATGCTTGAACATCTCTCTCATTATTTCCTTAGGATACAGTCCTAGAAGAAAAATTGTCAGGATAAAAGGTATATTTATTTTGAAGTATTTTCATACAATTTAGGTCCCAGGATTTCTGTCACCTGGAGTTCTTTGTGATATTTTATTCTCGGCTTATTACGAAAGAGGCCATAGGTGACTGCCTTTGAGAAAAGTATTAAGCTGGTGCAAAAGTATCTGCAGTTTTTCAATGAGATCACTTGGACATGGGAAGGGTAACATCACACACCGGGACCTATTACGGGGAGTGGGGAGGAGAAAGGGATGGCATTGGGAGTTATAACTGATGTAAATGACGAGTTGATGGGTGCTGACGAGTTGATGGGTGCAGCACACCAACATGGCACATGTATACATA
>NW_012100322.1:46241-54666 GCF_000951045.1 Mandrillus leucophaeus
AAAATACTGGCAAACCGAATCCAGCAGCACATCAAAAAGCTCATCCACCATAATCAAGTGGGCTTCATCCTGGGGATGCAAGGCTGGTTTAACGTACGCAAATCAATAAAGGTAATCCATCGTATAAACAGAACCAAAGATAAAAACCACATGATTATCTCAATAGATGCAGAAAAGGGCTTCAACAAAATTCAACAGCCCTTCATGCTAAAAACTCTCAATAAATTAGGTATTGATGGGACGTGTCTCAAAATAATAAGAGCTATTTATGACAAACCCACAGCCAATAGCATACTGAATGGGCAAAAATTGGAAGCACTCCCTCTGAAAACTGGCACAAGACAGGGATGCCCTCTGTCACCACTCCTATCCAACATAGTGTTGGAAGTTCTGGCTAGGGCAATCAGGCAGGAGAAGGAAATAAAGGGTATTCAATTAGGAAAAAAGGAAGTCAAATTGTCTCTGTCTGCAGATGACATGATTGCATATTTAGAAAACCATATCATCTCAGCCCAAAATCTCCTTAAGCTGATAAGCAACTTCAGCAAAATCTCAGGATACAAAATCAATGTGCAAAAATCACAAGCACTCCTATACACCTATAACAGACAAACAGAGAGCCAAATCATGAGTGAACTCCCATTCACAATTGCTCAAAAGGGAATAAAATACATAGAAATACAACTTACAAGGGATGTGAAGGGCCTCTTCAAGGAGAACTACAAACCACTGCTCAGTGAAATAAAAGAGGACACAAACAAATGGAAGAACATTCCATGCTCATGGATAGTAAAAATCAATATTGTGAAAATGGCCATACTGCCCAAAGTAATTTATGGATTCAATGCCATCCCCATCAAGCTACCAATGATTTTCTTCACAGAATTGGAAAAAAAACTACTTTAAATTTCATCTGGAACCAAAAAAGAGCCTGCATTTCCAAGAGAATCCTAAGCAAAAAGAACAAAGCTGGAGGCATCACAATACCTGACTTCAAACTGTACTACAAGGCTATAGTAACCAAAACTGCATGATACTGGTACCAAAACAAAGATATAGACCAATAGGACAGAACAGAGCCCTCAGAAATAATACCACACATCTACAGCCATCTGATCTTTGACAAAGCTGACAAAAACAAGAAATGGGGAAAGGATTCCCTATTTAATAAATGGTGCTGGGAAAACTGGCTAGCCACATGTAGAAAGTTGAAACTAGATCCCTTCCTTACACCTTATACAAAAATTAACTCAAGATGGATTAAAGACTTAAATGTTAGACCTAAAACCATAAAAACCCTAGAAGAAAACCTAGGCAATGCCATTCAGGACATATGCATGGACAAGGACTTCATGACTAAAACACCAAAAGCAATGGCAACAAAAGCCAAAATTGACAAATGGGATCTAATTAAACTAAAGAGCTTCTGCACAGCAAAAGAAACGACCATCAGAGTGAACAGGCAACCTACAGAATGAGAGAAAATTTTTGCAATCTACCCATCTGACAAACGGCTAATATCCAGAATCTACAAAGAACTTAAACAAATTTACAAGAAAAAAATCAAACAACCCCATCAAAAAGTGGGCAAAGGATATGAACAGACACTTCTCAAAAGAAGACATTTATGCAGCCAACAGACACATGAAAAAATGCTCATCATCAATAGCCATCAGAGAAATGCAAATCAAAACCACAATGAGATACCATCTCACACCAGTTAGAATGGCGATCATTAAAAAGTCGGGAAACAACAGATGCTAGAGAGGATATGGAGAAATAGGAACACTTTTACACTGTTGGTTGGACTGTAAACTAGTTCAACCTTTGTAGAAGACAGTGTGGCGATTCCTCAAGGATCTAGAACTAGAAATACCATTTGACCCAGCCATCCCATTACTGGGTATATACCCAAAGGTGTGTGTGTGTGTGTGTGTGTGTGTATATATATATATATATACACCCAAAGATATATATACATATCATGCTGCTATAAAGACACAGGCACACGTATGTTTACTGTGGCACTATTCACAATAGCAAAGACTTGGAATCAACCCAAATGTCCATCAGTGATAGACTGGATTAAGAAAATGAGGCACATACACACCATGGAATACTATGCAGCCATAAAAAAGGAAGAGTTCATGTCCTTTGTAGGGACATGGATGCAGCTGGAAACCATCATTCTCAGCAAACTATCCCAAGGACAGAAAACCAAACACTCCATGTTCTCACTTATAGGTGGGAATTGAACGATGAGAACACTTGGACACAGGAAGGGGAACATCAGACACCGGGGCCTGTCATGGGGTGGGGGGAGGGGGCAGGGATAGCATTAGGAGATATACCTAATGTAAATGATGAGTTAATGTGTGCAGCACACCAACACGGCACATGTATGCATATGCAACAAACCTGCACATTGTGTACATGTACCCTAGAACTTAAAGTATAATAATAATAAAACAAAAAACCTCTCAAATAAATACATTAAAATGTTAATAATCATCATCTCTCATGGTACTTTTCTCCTATTTTCCCAATTTTTTACATTTTTATATAGCAAACATGTTTAATACCTAGGATTAGGAAACCCTAACATAATCTATACTTAAACATTAATGTTAAGCGTCACTTAAATTGTCTTTATTGCTGGATTCTTCAGCAACTAGCTGAGGAAAGCAGCTTCATGATTATAAAAAAGAAACCAACTGTCCTTTCTTTTAGACTGAACTACGACACCTTGGTCAATTCCCTTCACCTTTTTGAGTGCCATTTATACAGGACTGTTGGGGATACAATGAGTTAGTGAAATTAAAGCTCTCTGGATTCTACATCCTTATAAAATTACAAAGAACTGTTACTGTTAGATTAGAATCTAGAGGTCGTCACTTCATTCTTCCATCTTGCACTATATTATTTTGCAAATGGCCACTTCATACAACCTAGGAAAATATATTTTGCATATGGGTCACATTTCTATATAGGATACATTGTGATAAAATGTATACATTGGGATAAAATTCAGAGTACTACACTGAACTTCAGTGTATTATCCTGAAAAAAAAAATACACAAAGGGTCCCCAAACCAGTGCTATCATAATTCTCTTCAACAGTGTGTGCATGTGTGATATGTGTGCAAATGTGAGTGTGTACACACGTGGTGTGTCTGTGCATGTGTGGTTTGTGAGGTGTGTACGTGTTTATGTAAGTATGTGTATGTTGAGGAGACTTTGAGAGCCAGAAATTAATTTAGAATTCCTATTGCCCTGTAAAGAATTTTTGTTTTTATGGATTTTTTTTTTTTTTTTTTTTTTTGCCTTACTATCCATGGCATATCTGGACATTAAAACAGAAACGTTCAGGATCATGGGTTACAGATTCAAGTTCTGGGGACTTGAAATTATCACATAAATGACCTGATGAAGCCATTCATTGGAATCTGATCACAATACTTTAATCTTTGAACAAAATTCAGAATGGGTCCATCTTTTATTCCTTCAGAAAGCCAGGTGAAAAATCATTAGAAGACCCACATATAAAGCAGTTTCAAGTGATAATTAAATAACTTTGCACTAATATTCAGATATATAAGGAATTTGTACTGAATTTGAGATAATATTCAGATGTGTATACTGAGCAGAACACAAGTCTTGAGTCAGAAGCACGAAGTTATGTTCCTAGTTTCATTAACTAGAAGGCCATTTCTGACTACCCGCTCAGCAAATGACTCCTCCCCATAACTGGTGCCACTTCATTCTACTCTACTCTTTACTTCCCCAAATGACTGAACCCCACCTGGCTATCCTTTCCCATTGCCAATCCCTCCTAACTCATTACCAATTCTATGACCAGATCCTTTGTCCTCTTGATTCTTACAACTGCAGCCCTTCCCACTCCCAGCCTGTACCATTTAAGTGAGATCAAGCTCCCAGCCTGGCCCGTCCCCAAAGATTATTCAGGCCATGTCTCAAAGTGGACACTACAGAGCCAAGAGAATATTTTTAAGTTATTTAACCTCACCAAGGCTTGTGGGGTAAATGATATCTACTGACCTTCCTTGATCTAACATTCCATGGTTCTATGACAACATAATACTAATAAGAATAAATATAATAATTATTACACCTAACGTTTGTGTAGAGGGCCAGTTCTCAGTGCATCTTTACTCACATTCTCTTTGACTCACACAACAGGTAGATAAATCAGGCGCTGTCATCCCCATGCTGCAATCGAGATTGGAGATTATATGATTTATTTTTCCACAACAGTGAGACTCCGAACCATATCTACTGACTCCAAATTTTAGGCTGTTTTTTTTTTTTCAATCCACAGAATGATAAAACGAGGTAAAACTCTATTGCTGGTTATTCACAGTGGAAACAAGAGATTTGTGTTATTATGGTAATGCCAAACTTTCAAATATCAGTAATGTGACGTTTTCAGACTAGACTTAAATTCTTTTGAATCTAATAAAGCATTTCAGCTCTTAAGAAGCAAACCACATCTCTTTCCCAGAAGAGAAACTAGTAGGTTCTCAAAGACCCTTACTGAGCTCAAAGGGACTAGAACTGAGCACAGACCCTACTAGCTTGTCCAGATACAGAGCGCTGTGAGCCTCATCCTTTCTACAATGGCACAAACTCTTAACAGTCTCTAATTCTGTATTAGTTTTCTATTGCTGCTGTAACAAATCACCACAAACTCAGTGGCTTAAAACAACAAAAATATATTCTTTTACAGTTATATGGCTCAGAAGTCTGACATGGATCTCCCTGGACTAAAATCAAGGGGTTGGCAGAGCTGGTTCCTTCCGCAGTCTCTAGGAGAGAATCATCTCCTTGCCTTTTCTAGCCTTTAGAGACCACCCACATTCCTCAGCTCCTGGGTCCCCTCCTTTCGTCTTCAAATCCAGCAATGTAGCATGTCTCTGACTCTACTCTGTCCTCATATCTTTTCCCCAGGGCACAACAGGAAAAGATTCTCCACTTTTAAGGGGGCCTGTGATAAGATTATGGCCACCCACATAATCAGGATAATCTCCCAATCTCAATGTTCTTAATTTAATGATATTTGCCAAGTTCCTCTTGCCATGAAATGTAACATATTCACAGGTTCCAGGGATTAGGATGCTGACATCTTTGGAGGGCCATTATTCTGTCTACCACAATGACTATTTTTTTATTAATCTTACCAAAAATGATAATAGCTGAAATGTATTCATACACCTTCCATAGGCCAAACACCAATGTATGAACTTTACATACCTTACCACACATTTTTTTTAAAAGTACCACATGATCAGTATCACTATCCCCATTTTACAGTGAAACTGAGATTCAGGGGCTAAGTTACCCTACAAGCTAGTCAGAGGCAGAGCAGACTTCTAAACTGCTGTAAAACAACTGTGTGCAGCAAAAACAGTCACTTCTCAAGGAAATAATTTATTCTCAGGCATAAAGCTGCCATGTAGCTAAGCTTAGCTAGAAGCCTGGCAAAGATTTCTGCACAGGGGAAACCCTGCATATCCAGATTCCCAGCTTGCAGCCTGAGATTCCTCTGCAGTGGCACGTTCCATCCACAGCACAAGTGAAATCTGGAGATGAAGATGGCAAAAGCTCCCTATGAAGAAAACTCTTCTAAAACCTCTGTAGACTCGAGGCCTTTGGTAACACATTTGCCATGTGACAGGTTTCCCGGGCATCTGCTACTACTTGGCATCATCACACTCCACAATCAATTTTAAAATTGTCATTTTTGTCACACTGAGGCTTTAAATAGCACCTCCTAACAGCCAGGCCAGCTTCTGCAGCTTTTGCTTTCTATTAAGAGCACGTGAGGGCTCTCAAGCTATTGAAAATAAAAGCCATAGAGTAAGTGCTTGCTGTGATGGTTAACATTGAGTGTCAACTTGACTGGATTGAAGGATGCAAAGTATTGTTCCTGGGTGTATCTGTGAGGGTGTTGCCAAAGGAGGTTAACATCTGAGTCAGTGGAGGCAGACTCACCCTCAATCTGGGTGGGCACCATCTAATCAGCTGCCAGCGTGGCTAGGATGAAGCAGAGAGGAAGAACGTGGAAGGACTAGACTTGCTGGGTCTTCCGGCCTTCATCTTTCTCCCGCACTGGATGCTTCCTGCCTTCAAACATCAGACTCCAAATTCTTCAGCTTTTGAACTCATGGACTTACACCAGTGGTTTGCCAGGGCTCTTAGGCCTTTGGCCACAGACTGAAGGCTGCACTATTGGCCTCCCTACTTTTGAGGTTTTGGGACTCGGACTGATCCACTACCGGCCTTCCTGCTCCTCAACTTGCAGACGGCCTATCGTGAGAGTTTCCCTTGTGATTGTGTGAGTCAATTCTCCTTAATAAACTCCCTTTCATATATACATCTATCCTATTAGTTCTGTGCCTCTAGAGAACCCTGTCTAATACACTTCTGTACATGTGCTTTGTTTAAATTACTTTGAGGACACTGAGAATGAAGACACATAATTGAAAATAAAGTTTTCCAAAATAACACCATATATGCCAAGCACACAAAACATCAATGCCATCTTCTCTCTGCAGGTTGCTGAGATAGAAATGCACATGTCACATTAATGCCAGGACCAAAAAGTGAGAGAATAGAAGAAAATGAAATTTCAAAATGCTAACATTTATTGAGCACCTTCTGTTTGCCAAGTGTTTTGGACAGCTAATCTCATTTAATTCATATAATATATATAAGTAACCCAAAATTACTGGTGAAGACACTGAGCCTTAGAGAGGTTAAGTAACAGGTCCAAGGTCACCCTGCTGGAAAGCAGTGAAGCCTGGGGTTGTCTGGCCATGAAAACAATCCACTGCACTACACACCCAACCAAAGAGACCAGGCTCAAGGGTGTAAGGCAGGAGTCAACCCTGATTCATTTGAAGGCGGGGTGACTTGGGAAAAATATATATTTATTTGATTATAGGCTGTGTGAGAGACAGGAAGCATTAAGGCTGAAGGTAAGAGACAAGCAGCTGCAGCTGATTTAGTTCCAGCTATCACAATCTCCATGCACCTAACAGCAGCAGTGATAGTAACACCTTGTAATTACAAAGTACCCTTCTCAAAGATGCTCAGAGCTCTTAATGGACACATTCACATCCATCTTCCCAACAGCTCTGGAATGGAGCAGACAGCACAATTACCTTCCTTTTACAGATGGAGAAGCAAATGCATTTGCCCAAGGTCATCCAGGGACGCAGGAACCAACAAAAACAAAAGCCCTCAAACTACTGTCTAGACTGTTACCCAATGGCTATGGGAAAACAAATTCAACACCCCAGTTCCAGAGACCCATGGGTGAAACATCTATCCATTCAGCCCTGTTATGCTCTGTAAAATTCTGTCAAAATGACCCACATATCCAGAAATATGTGACAGGAAGGGTCTCTGTATCCTTCATCCCTCCAGATGCTCACTCCTGGTACAGAGACCTTTCTTTTGATAAACAGTACATTTGCATTATTGAATGCAGAGAAAGGTGTATTTGTCAAATCAATGATCCATCCTAAAGAACCTCAAAGCCATGACCAGAAAGGTCCTCAATAGCATTCCCAGGAGGGATGCTAGGATTTGCCTCTCTGACCTTGACTAAAAGAAGCAACAGTTGAAGAAAGCAGGAGCCAGAAGGTTAGGAGAGAGAAAAGGAAAAGGAAGAGAGATCCTGCCCAGAAGTGTGTAGACCCCACACGTGGGATGTCCGAAGTGGACTCTATGGGCCATTTCCCAGGTGAACCATACAGATGGTAAAATGTTACTTAGCAGCAGCTTTGTACACCTTTGGTGATTATAGCTGACTACTGGTATAATTGTGTTCTTCATGAGTATTATACTTTTATGCTCTTCCAGATATTTCAAGGCTTAATAGCAAGTTTACACAGGGGTTGGAAAGTATTGTGTAAAGCACAATACTACAGCATATAAAACCAGGTAGAACTCTATTGGTCTTAAAGAAAACCATAAGCCTTATTCCAATTACCAGAGTTACAAAAGGATTCTATTGCACTTACATACAAGTCCTTTTTTTTTTTTTTCTTTTTGAGACAGAGTCTCACTCTTTTGGCCCAGGTTGGAGTGCACTGGCGCGATCTCGGCTCACTGCAACCTCTGCCTCCTGGGTTCAAACAATTCTTCTGCCTCAGCCTCGTAAGTAGCCAGGATTACAGGCGCCCACCACCACACCTGGCTAATTTTTCTGTATTTTTTAGTAGAGACAGGGTTTCACCATGTTGGGCCAGGCTGGTCTCGAACTCCTGACCTCAGGTGATTCACCCGCCTCAGCCTCCCAAAGTGTTGGGAGTACAAGTGTAAGCCACTGTGCCCAGCCCACAAACAAGTCTTAAAATTAAAAATACTACTCCAAAGCTGGGCATGATGGCATGTACCT
>NW_012100322.1:56091-62256 GCF_000951045.1 Mandrillus leucophaeus
AGAAAGGTAAGAAACATTTCAAGGTGACTACAATTGTATGAATAAATGGTTACTTACAAATGGGAACAAGCAGCATTCCCTTCCCTTTTCTGTCAGAACATTCTAAAGTTTCGTAACAGATGGCATCTTTAGCATAGTGTCCCACATCTATGCATCAGCCTGTTGGTTAGATCACAACTATATCTTTACTTGAGATTAGAGAAACCATGCCTAAATCATGTTCAGAACCCCCAGTTACAAATAGGTTACCTCACTTCCAACCTTCAGAATTCCTAGGATAGAGTTCTTCTGATCTTTAGCAACAGTTGTCTTCCTCTCTTTCTAAACCTCTGGAGTTATTCCTTTACTTACTTTTCAAACACTGGTCCTTCATCAACGAAATCAATCCATGAGCAAGGAGAACTTTGTCAGATTTCTTTTACTTGAGAATTAAAATACTGCTACCCACTCAGGGACTGCTCTATGCACTTATCCATTCATATGTTATCCAACAAGTGTCTATTCTGTGCCAGTTATAGGCTAGGCACTGTTGCTGGTCCATTCATCCAACAAATGTCTATTCCGTGCCAACTACAGGCTAGGCACTGTTGCTGGTTGCTAGTGGCAGAATGATAAATCAGTTGGATAGAGTAAGGAACCTCAGATACTTTTTAGCTTAGTGGGATATTCAAACAAGCAGAGAGGCAATTTTAATACAGACAGCAAATGTGTGCTAAGGGAAGCACTAGTTGCTAATATAGTTGAAAGGAGGATCTTCCAACCCTTGTTGAGGAAGGAGGTGCAGATAGACCTGAAGGATGACCAAGAGTTGAAAGACAAAGTATAAGGTGATGATAGGGAGAGGAGAGCTTGACTCATTTTACTCATTTCTTGCATACAAGATAGCCACACCCTCAGTTAACATTCTCAGACTCAACAGGGAGACCTTCTAATAGTTGAGCCTTTTTAGCTAGTGCAGACACTGTGTCACAAACAGTGTTTTTTAGCTCCTTGGAGATCTCTGACAGCGCTCTAAATAATCCTTTCGGAACTAACAGAAGTTTCAAGCAGATATGATGAATTCTAGGCAGTGTTTTTAAGAGCTTCTTTATCCTCTGGGGCCAAAGTGCCTTTCAAGGACAGAGCGAGCAATCCTCATTGCTAGATGACAAATCCCATGGTTACCAAGGATGAGAAAACCATACGAAGAAAATATCGTTTTACTCTTCAGTAAATGTTTGAACTCTCCTGGGTCTGACAGCAAAACTCCAAGGACAAAGAAATGTTATGATGTAGGCTTTCCCCACCAAGGCTCATGACAAAGATTTCCTAGGCTCAAATCAGGGTCTGCTACCATGGTCAGCATTTGAAGTATGCAGCCTAGAAAAGAGCAGCTTTGTAGATTTGGACAATCTTATTGTCTTTTGTCCAGTAGAATGTGAATGTTATAGAGCAAAAATTTTTGCTAATCCCCTGAGAACCAGTACTTTTGTCCGATTTCAACTGATCCTCAGCTACTACAAATACTATTTTATTAATATATTACTGCTAGCCCCTTCAAACATAATTCACATTTTAAATAAAAAAGACATGTTTATTATCAGAAAGTAGTTACTATCTTGCCTCCCTATCCTTTAATATTTCCATGCATTCTGCTACCTCCTGAAAGAGAACAAATTCCAGCGTCTCTCTTATTAATTACAGTAAAATTGGTTTCAAAGATAATTTATATTAAACACATATATTGATTACTGAAAACATGCCTAATTGTTACTTCCAAGAATAAGCAACTTTTGTAAATTATAATGAAGAAAAACATAACAGTTTTTCCCCTAAAATCAGGAATAAAATTAGGATATCTACTCTTACCATGTCTATTAACATGGTACAAGAGGTTCTAACTGAAGAAGTAAAACTGTCTTTATCCCAAGACAACATGATTGTTTACGTAGAAAATCCCAATATGTGAAGAGGAAAGGAGAAAAAAGGAGAAGAGAGGAGAGGAGGAGGGCAGGGGAGAGGAGGGAAAGGGAAGGGGACTACTACTAAGTAAATTTATCAAGTTCAATATTCAAAACCCAACTGCATTTGTATGTACTAGCAAGAAATAATTTGAAATGGAAATTTCTAAATTTCCATTATGACAGCAGCAAAATGTGTGAAACACTTAAAACATCTGATAAAAGATATGCAAGACTTGCATGGTGAAAGCTACAAAACATTGCTAACAGAAACTAAAAAAGAGATGTAAATCAATAGAGAAATATACTGTGTTCACAGATCCGAAGACTTAATATTAAGATGTTAATTCTTTTCAAATTGATGTATAGATTCAATGCAATCCCAATCAAAATTCCAGGAGACATTCTTATAGAATTTGACAAGCCAATTATATAATTCACAAGGAAGTGCAAATGGCCTAGAATAACCAAAACAAGCTTTTAAGAAGAACAAAGTTAAAGGACTTACATCACCTGACTTTAAAACTTAGTACAAAGCTACAGTAGTCAAGACACTGTGGTGGGGCATCAGGATCAACAAATAGGTGAAACGGAATAGAGAGCCCAGTAATAAATCCACATGTACATGATCAGTTGATTTTTGACAAAGATACAAAGGCAATGTAGTAAAGAAAGCACAGACTTTTCAACAAATGGTGCTGGAACAATTTGAAATCCGTATTTAAAAAATCAACTTCAACTGACTGTAGTCAATCATGCCTGTAATCCCAGCATTTTGAAAGGCTGAGGTGGGAGGACAGCTTGAGCCCAGGAGTTTGAGACTAACCTGGGCAACAAAGCAAGCGATACCCTACCCCTACAAAACTTTAAACAAAATAGCCAGGCTTGGTGGGACGTGCCTGTAGTCCCAGCTACTTGGAAGGCTGAGGCTGAGGATTGCTTGAGCCTGGGAGTTTAAGGCTGCAGAGAGCCGTCATTTTGCCACTGCACTCAGCCTGGGTGACATTGCAAGACCCTATTTCAAAAAAAATAAAAAGAAAAAAAAATCAACGTCAATTCAAAATTCAAATTACATGCAAAAAATAACTTGAAATAGATATAAATGTAAAACCTAAAACTGTAAAATTTGTATGAGAAAATCTTTGGGTTGGGTGAAAATAACTGTGATATAACATCATAAGCATGGTCCACTTAAGAAAGAATTAATAAATTGGACTTTCTCAAAATTAAGGCCTTGGCTTCGAAAGGCATTGTTAAGAGAATGCAAAGATATCCTGCAGACTGGGAAAAAATATTTGCAAATAACACATCTGATAAAGAACTTGTTTCCAGAATATACAAAGGACTGTCGAAACTCAATAATAAGAAATTGATAACAATAAATGGTCAAAAGATTTGAGCAAACACATCTCCAAAAACGATAGACTGATGGTAAATAAACACATTAAAAGATGTTCAACATCAGCAGTCATTAGAGAAATGCAAATTAAAACCATGACAATATAGATACTACATACCTTTTAGAGTGACTAAAATTTAAAAGACTGACCATATCAACTTTTGGCAAGCATGTGGAGGAATTGGAACTCTGATAAACCACTGGTAGGAATATAAAATGGTATAACCACTTTAGAAGATATTTTGTCAATTTTTTAAAAAGTTAAACATACACCTACTATATGATCCAGCCACTACATTCCTATTTACCCAAGAAAATGAAAGTACATGTACACAAATGTCAATAGCAACTTTATCTGTAATATCCAAAGACCTCAAATAGTCAAAATGTCTATTAACAAGTAGATGGATAAACAAGAGATAAATCTATACAATGAAATTGATACAGGCCACAACATGGGGAATTTCAAAATAATTATGCTTATTGAAATAAGCCAGACAAAAAAGAGTACATGTATAATTTTGTTTGTATAAAATTCTAGAAAATTCAAGCCAATCTATCATGACAGAAATCAGTGGCTGCTTCTCAATGTTAGGATGGGAGGAAGGAATTATAAAGGGACAAAAGGGAAGTTTTGGAAGTGACAGATATGTTTACTTGCAGTGATATACATATCATTTGTGTATATATGTATCAAAATTTATCAAATTATACACTTTATATATAGTTTATCATGTTTAATTATACCTCAATAAAGCTGTAATAGAAGAATATGCATAGACATGTATATATCAAAGTGTTATTTTAGGGTTATAAAGCTAAAACTGGCTTTTATTTTATTCTATATGCTTCACTTTATTTTATAACTTCTAAAAATAAATACATTACATTTTTACTTGATATTACATTTAAAATCAGACAAATAACGTTCTGGTCTTTGTATGCTTTTTTGTATACATTGTAAAAAGTTTAAGTGTACAATTAAATAACATGATTTTTTCACCATGTTGTTATCATCCATCTGACATATAACAGACTTTTGGTAATATTTTTTAATAAATCCATAATATTCCACTGTATAACTGGACCACAATTTACCTAATCATTTTCTTTCATTGAATGTTTAAATTTCCCCCTCATGCTGTTATCTTTAACTTTCTATTTTATTTATTTATTTATTTATTGGAGACAGAGTCTCACTCTGTTGCCCAGGTTGGCACAGTCTTGGTTCACTGCAACCTTCACCTCCCAGGTTCAAGTGATTCTTCCTGCCTCAGCCTTCCAAGAAGCTTGGATTACAGGCATGTGCCACCACACCGGCTAATTTTTGTATTTTTAGTAGAGACGGGATTTCGCCATGTTGCCCAGCCTGGTCTCGAACTCCTGACATCAGGCAATCCACCCACCTCGGCCTCCCAAAGTGCTGGGATTACAGGTGTGAGCCACCACACCCAGCCTGTTATCCTTAACTTTCAAAACCACTTTCATGCACATGACTTACATATTCTTTTAAAATACAAGTATATGTTACCCAACTGTTTTCCCAAATAGAAGCAACAGTTTATATTTCCCTCAGCAATACACGAATGTGTTGGCTTTATCATAATCTTGTCAGTTTTGCGCTGATTTTTTTGTTTGTTTCTCTTTGGATTTTTTTAGGGTGAGGAGTGTAGAATAGAAGTGTCCAGTAAGGCACAAAATGATACATTATTATTAATAAAGTTAAGCATTTCCCATGTATTTATTTTCTATATTTTGTCCTATGTAATGGTATTATCATTATCTCATTATCACAAGAAAACATTTATAGTCAATTATTTCAAAAGGAGATAAAGGACAGAATGGAAACACATCTACATAAAATAAATGAGGAGGAGAATGATATATTTTACTAAAAAGGATTAGTGGTGACACCTTTAGGTAGGCAGAAGATATCACACAAGTGTATAACCTGTCACGAATTTCCTAAATTCAGGAAACACTCTTCTGGGGATGGAAGGGAGGGTAAAATCAAATGCCTCAGAGCTTTAAGTGGAGCGGACCTGAGGGCAATTGGCAAGCCAGGTAGCAAGTGCACAGTCACCACTTATATCTAGCCAATTGTTACCATGCAATAACCTGTGACAAGATTTTCTGATTTGTTTTAAAGATGTCTGAATTATTGGCTATAATTTGAAATCTCCCCCATTTTCAAAACAGTACATATTAAATAAAGACTTTGTATATCCAAACAAAGTACATCTCTAGGCTATTTTGGACCTGCAGACTCCCAGTCTTACTTCTGGGTTGAGCCTCAGTCTGAATATCTTTTACTTGAGTTCTAACACTTTTCATGAGTATCCGTCATCATGTGTATGAGTTGTTCCTCGACACGAAAGACTTTCCATGAAGGACATCTGGTTAGTCACGGTGTATTGAGCAATATACTCATCTCTCGTTTATTCCTGAACCTCTGCTAATGAGAATAAAGAAATTTAAAAGGTAAAACTCCATAAGGACTGAAAGAACAATAGAGAAAACCATACTAATAAAGATAACAAGAAAAGAGACAACACAGATAGATTCAAGGTGTCAACAAATTTTTGGAAGGTGGAAAATGGAGAATTAAAATTATTTTAAATTAATTTTAAAGGCTGAGTCATAGCTTGGCCTTATCACATCCAGTACTGGATATGTAATAGATATTCCTCTGAAATGTGTGACTTTGTGTTGGGGTTTTCTAATGTATGTAAATTTTATCATGTATACTTGAGTTTCACAACATGATGTTATAGGATATATATATATAGTAAAATGGTTACTATAGTGAAACAGATTAACATGTCT
>NW_012100322.1:63203-91123 GCF_000951045.1 Mandrillus leucophaeus
TTCGTGATCTGCCTGCCTCGGCCTCCCAAAGTGCTGGGATTATAGGCGTGAGTCACCACACCCGGCCACTTCTTGTCTTTTTTACAATAACCATTCTAACAGATGTAAAGTGATATCTTATAGTGGTTTTAACTTGCATTTTCCCCCGATGGTTACTGATGTTGGGTACCTTTTCATATACCTGTTGGTCACTTTATGTCTTTTTTGGTGAAAAGTTTTTTCAGGTCCTTCAGCCATTTTTTAAAATTCAGTTATTTGTTTTTCTTCTATTGAGTTATAAGAGTTCTTTATAAATTTTGGCTACTCAGCCCTTATCAGATCTGTATTTTGCAAATAATTTTTCCCAATCCATAGATTACCTTTTCATTTTCTGGACTGTCTCCTTTGCTGTGCAAATGCTTTTTAGCTTGACGTGGTGTCATTTATTTATTTATTGCTTTTGTAGCCTGAGCTTTTGGTGGCGTTGAGCCAAGGTCAATGTCAAAGAGCTTTCCCTTTATATTGTCTTCTAGGATTTTATGGTTTCAGGGCTTACATTTATGCTTTTTATCCATTTTGAGTTGATTTTTATGTATGGCGTAAAATAAGGGTACAAATTCATTCTTTTACATGTGGAAATCCAGTTTTACCAGCACCATTTATTGAAGAGACTATCATTCCCCCATTGTGTCCTTTTGGTGCTCTTGTCAAAAATTAGTTACCATATATATTTGGATTTATTTCTGGGGTCTCTATTCTATTTCACTGGTGTTTTTTTATACCAGTACCATACTGTTTTGATTACTATAGTTTTGTAATATAATTTTAAATCATGAGGTATGATGCCTCCAACTTTGCTTTTCTTTCTCAATATTGCTTTGGCTAGTCAGGGCTCTTGTGGTTCCATATACATTTTTAAATTGTTTTTTCTATTTCTGTGAAGAATTCCATTGGAATTTCGATAGGAATTGCATTGACTCTGTATATTACTTTGGGTAGTGTAAACATTTTAGCAATATTAATTCTTCTAATCCATGAATACAGAATATTTTTCCATTTATTTTATCTTATCAATGAAATATGTGAGTTTTAAATGCATAATCATCTATGTTCCTTTAATATTTAAGAAAATGATATATTTTCAAATATTTCAATTATTTCATTTGATGTAATTTTCAAGATTGAAGAAACTAATATACATAGTTGTCCTGTTTTCGATTTGACAATATGTTTACTAAGAGACATGCCACTCCCTTACAAAATTACCTCCACAATTTGCAAAGTTTAAAAAAAAAAAAAAAAGACAATAAAATTTTCTACTAAGAAAGATTAGATTTAGGAAAATATATTTTAAGAATGTTTACAATTATAATAGCTATCATTTACTAACCAATTATTATGTGTGCCAGGCACTGTGCTAAATGCTTCATGATGCTACATTTTCTTTAATGTAATTCTCATGTTCATCCCATGAGGTATTATCCCTAGTTTTTTTGCGTTTGTTTTTTTGTTTTGAGATGGAGTTTTGCTCTTGTTGCCCAGGCTGGAGTACAATGGCGTGATCTCGGCTCACTGCAACCTCTGCCTCCCAGGTTCAAGCAATTCTCCTGCCTCAGCCTCCTGAATAGCTGAGATTACAGACGCCCGTCACCACACCTGGCTAATTTTTTGTATTTTTAGTAGAGATGGGGTTTCACCATGTTGCCCAGGCTGGTCCTGAACTCCTGACCTCAGGTGATCCACCCACTTCGGCCTACCAAAGTGCTGGGATTACAGGTATGAGCCACCGTGCCCGGTCCATCCCTAGTTTTTAAAAATAATTAATTGACAAATAAAGATTGAATATATTCAAAGTTTTGATAGATGTATACATTGTGTAATGATTACCACAACCAAATTAACACATCTATCACCATCCAAGCTGTATATTAGATCTCCAGAACATATTCATCTTCTAACTGAAAGTATGTTTGTTGAGTCATATTTTTATTAAGCAAATTACTTTTTAAGCATTCACATATTTCTGGAGATTCTAATCTGAACCTACTGACTGAATTCAACCCAGAAAAAAAGTCTTATTTGAACATTGCCCTACATTTTTGTATTTAAATACTAAGGAAACATTCTAATTAGCCACAAGCCACACTACCTCCCTGTTGTGTTACACAAAGTGCATTATACTCAATTACACTGCCTCAGTCCTATAAACATTTGAGTTGTTGAACTTTGATTTAAACCAAAACAAAAACAAACAACAAAAAAACCACCATGAGGTTACAAGTGCAGTCAGTATAATCTTTTATGATTCAAAGGGAACTGAATTTAAAGTATGACTGGATATTCAAAGAGAACTGAAATTTGAGCCCTGTATAAACCATTCAACATTTACTCATTATAATCAATTAATATTTATAGTAGTGTATACTGGTCGGAAAGAATGGAGACCAAAAAAAATTCTTAACAGTATGGCCCCAGGTTTAAGATATAGTAAACACTAATTGTGGTTGTAATTCTATCTGTATCTGCTTAAGTCATCTATGCTTACAGCTTCAGCATTTTTGTCTGGGAAACAGAGATAAGGCTTACCTTTGTCAGAGCGGAATTAGGAAAGCTTAGTTTGGAAGAGGGAAAGTTCTTTGAAAAGGATACATAAATAGTCTTACTACATATTATAGTCCCAATACTAATGTATTTAGGAAAATCCAATTAGGTATTAAGACATTGCTCTAGAAAATTCATTTTTCTTTTCTTAATCAAAGTACAATTTTCAAAGAAAAATTACTTTTATCCCTAAATAATCTTTCCATGTCCCTCTGGCTTGTGAGATGTCAGGTCTCAGCAGTTTTCAACATGAGCTCCTCTAAGGTAGGAGCTTGCCGTCCTAAGGGGCAGATGCCATTAAGAATTCTTAAAGACAAATGCCTTTTTCAAATACATGTTAATACCAGTAGAGCCACAAACCAACCTAATAGAAAAATTTTAAAGGTAGGAAGGACTAAAAGAAGTTTTATACTTTGTAACCACCTGGCAACAATTTTCTTTTTTCCACTTTCATATTGCCATGGCAATAAACAGACTTATTCAACAGTTAATAAATAGGTGAAAAATACCACCAGACAGTTATTTATTTCATTGATTTATAGGGCCTTGGCCCATTGGATATGTTGGCAGCATGGAGCACTTCTTGCCAATGATTCTGCTTCAATAAATCCCAAGTAGTTCCAAAATATTGGCATTTGGAGATGCTAAAGCCACTTCCTGTCACATTCATTTTTCATGACTTTTCCTACTGCCTCAGATGAAGAGACTCTAGAAAAAGCCACTGGAAAATATATTTATCTTGCTCACAGGCTTTCAATGTACATGTAGAATTATTGGTCAAGCAATGGCAGAGACATCAACCCTTCTCAACCCCAGATTAAATTTTAACCTAAAGAAATTCACAAACAAATATAAAAACAGACATAGAAATCAAATTTCTTGGAACTTTTTTCAATTTAATTCAAATACAGTAATAGGCAGAGACACTTAAAACCTTACGGCTCAGCTTTTAAAAGCTGTCCTAGAGCAAGTAGAAGTGGAACTCAATTGACTGAATAGCAAGCTCTATATGACTCAGTGGTAGGAGAGAGTATTTTGTCTCTGGAGAATGGGTATTTCAACCATTCTTTCAACTTACTACCATTTAAATGGAGAATTCCAAGAAAGGAGTTTAATATTAGCATATCCTGGATCATAATGAAATATGCTGGGGCTTTTCAGCGTACTAGGGAAAAGGAATTTGGATAAGAATATCTGTTATAATTTTGAAGAGAATACCTTGTTAATTGCTCCATTCTGGAGCAAGAAAATGGATTTTTAACCAATGAATTTATGAAATTAGCAGCTGAATTTCTGGTTACAGATTTTGTTCTCTTTTTTACTTGCATATAGAATATGAGTTTATGAGTCACATTTACTCATTAATAAAGCAATGAATTTTCTCTTTAACTACAGATCAAGGCACTTTTAAAATCCTACAGCAAAAGGAATCCTCCCACTTAGAGAAATCACTAAGCAGAAGGCTGCCAGGCTCAGCTCCAATGTTCCTGGGCAGAAAGCTTTCCTGACAGAATTAAAGCAACTATGCAAAGTTCATGCCATGCCTATCTAATCTAGTAAGACCCTGAAATTCACAGATATACCCAATGCTGGGGACTGTGATACTCATATGTCAAAAATTTGGGGGCAACTAAAGAATGCAGACCATCTTCACAAATGTGAGAGTATTTTGCTAAGTCCTACCCCATAATTTGGGCTGGGAAAGCCTCTGTTGTCGCAGGGCCCCACACTTCCCTTTCAGCACCAGTTGGTTATAAAAATAGGCTTCCAGGGAATAGAATGTGGTCAATGGTGAGATATAATAAAGCAGTCAGTGTGTTCCATTAGGCTTATGAGCTGCGAAGTTCCCTCAGAGCCAATTTTGGGAGTAGCAGCCTGCCAGAAGCAAAAACATATGTTTCACCCAGATTATTAAATGTTTTTATCAATCAAATAGCTGATGAAGGAATGTTCTTTTTCATAGAAGAAATTCTACTAATAATGCAGAAGAAATAAGGGCATTGGAAAATCACCCATTTTGTAAACTCTAATGAATAAGGGATATGAATCTCAATGGGAGCTAAGACTAGTAAGCGACAATTGATGGTGAACTTTACAAAAGACAGTCAGTTAATGCCACCTGAACCCAATAATCAACCTTAAAACACCATTAAAGTGGAACAATCAGTCATTCTGTGCTTACCACCTATGAATTATTCTTGCTGGAGTAATTGAATTTAAATCTAGTTGAGCCTCTAGATCAAGACACTAAGTCTACAAGAAATTGAGGATGATATTAAATAAGGATGTAATCAGCCAACTTCAAAATGAGAAAACTGTTACGGGAAAAATGTCCCAGTTTAAGAAATAAATGACATGCAAAAGTGGGGTGGCGGGTGCTGCTAGAGATCAAAAAAGACTTCAGAACCTCAGAAAAATAGCAGTCAAATTCAACATCTGAACCTTATTTGGATACCAAATCAAACAAAACAATTGTAAAAAGGCATTTTTGAGACAAATGTGGGAATCTTAAAAAAAAAAACATCATTTAATCAGATGGTATTGTGGAATCTTTTCTAATTTATAGTGGTATTTTTAAATCCTTAGCTTTTAAACATACTACAATTGACCCTTGAACAGAACAAAGGTTAGGGGTGCCAAGTTCCATGCAGTCAAAAATTTGCACATAACTTTTAACTCCCCAAAAACTTAACTACTAATAGCCTACTTTTGAACAGAGGCCTCATCAATAAAATTTACAGTCAATTAGCACATATTTTGTATGTTACATGTGTTATATACTGTGTTCTTACCATAAAGTCAGCTAAAGAAAATGTTACTAAGAAAACCATAAGAAAGAAGAAGTATATTCACTATTCACTAAGTGGAAATGGATTACCATAAAGGTCTTCATTCTCATCATATTCATGTTGAGTAAGCTGGGGAGGAGGAGGAAGTTGAGAGGTTGGTCTTACTGCTTCAGGGGTGGCAGAGGTGGAAGAGATGGAAAGGAAGGCAGGACAGGCAGGCACAGGCAGTGTAATTTTAATGAAAAAAAATATATATATATAAATGGATCCATGCAGTTCAAACTCATATTGTTCAAGTGTCAATCATAAAGCATTTATGAGTAAAATATTTCATGGATTTGTTTTAAATATGCCACCAGACTATGAAGATATGGGGGGAGGGGATAGATGAAATAAGACTGGCAAAATTTAATAACTTTCGAAGTTGGTTAATGGGTACATGAGGGTACATTTTGCTATGCTACTATTGTGTGTATTTGAAATATTGCATAATAAAAAGACTAAAAAGAGAGAGGAAGAATTGCTATGGAAGATTGTTCCCTTAGTTTAGTACCCCACTAAAAGAACCCATGGACAGACAAAAAGTTTGCAGGCGGGAAAGTGGACAGAATGAGAGGAGAAAGAAGCAAACAAGAGGAAGAAAAGTATGAGAGCTGAGAAAGGTAGCTGCAGGTCATATTGGTCTCTCTAAAGGAGAAGATATGAATTCACCATTATGACTGATTCTGCCTTTTTTAAGGAAAAATAATCTCACATCAGCCCTTGGGCTAATCACATGTTCTCAGTCATCATTCTTAGTGAGAAATTAGGAAATTATGTGAACGTAGATATTGAGTTTGAAAAGATAAACTATATATATTGTTGATGCAGATTATTGTAAAAATATATTTTCCAGAGTGATGTCTCTAAGCCTTTGTTGTTTATTTTCACAGTAATTTTTTCTCTATACATGGATTTAAATAATACTATTGTTTTTCCAATGGAAACGGGTAGGTTCAGGGACAGGGAAAGGGCAGGTATATTGAGAGTTGATTATGTAGATAAGAATATGAGACCCCTAGGTGGCAGAAATATAAGTAGGCATGATCTTCAAGTGCTTTAAAAGCAAATTAAACTGGGCTCAGCACAGTTCAACCTGGACAGGAATACTGCCACCTTTCTGTGATATGCCATGTTACTCAAACTAAAAACCCCTCAATGTGGATGCTGGATGATTGTAACTTGGCATAATTACTCTGGTGGGAGCCATTGGTCAAGATCACTTGCCTATGGGATTTCTTTGAAAGGAGTAAATGTGTTCACTGTCAGCTGTTCCAAGAAAGAGTAGATCCTGGGGCAAAAATGGGATCTAAAAAGACAGAGTCTAGAGAAACAGATAAATTCCTTTCTCTCTCTGAAAACTGAATCTGGCCTCCAAGTGTCACCAGCCTTCAGGACATCATCTGTGACTCATCCTCATGGATCCAGGCATATGGAGCTAAGAGGGTCCTCATTTAGAAATGGTTTTAAGATTTTAAGAAGTGGTTGAATCTTCATTAGAGTTTTGTCAGTGTTGTGACCAGGTTTTGGCCATTTCACTGGGACACTCAAGAAAGGGCTTGTGCCCATATTCATGCAAAGAAGCAAAACAAAACAAAACAAAACAAAAAACCACACACACACACACAAAGTTACCATTCAGGAACCAGAGTGAGCAGCAGAGACTCAGGTACACATCAAAGCAGAAATCCAGGGCCGGGCCTGGTGGCTCATGGCTGTAATCCCAGCACTTGGGGAGGCCAAGGCAGGAGGACCACTTGAAGTCAGGAGTTGAAGACCAGCCTGGTCAACATGATGAAACTCTGTCTCTACTAAAACTACAAAACTGGGTGGGTGGGGATCACCTGAGGGTAGGAATTCGAGACCAGCCTGTCCAAAATGGCGAAATCCCAACTCTACTAAAAAAACAAAAATTAGCTAGGCATGGTGGCAAGCACCTATAATGCCACCTACTCGGGAGGCTGAGGCATGAGAATCGCTTGAACCCGGGAGGCAGAGGTTGCAGTGAGCCAAGATAGTGCCACTGCACTCTAGCCCGGGGGATAGAGCAAGACTCTATCTCCAACAACAACAACAAAAAAAAAAAAAACTAGCTGGGCGAGGTGGTGCATGCCGGTAATCCCAGCTACTCTGGAGGCTGAGGCACGACAATCACTTGAACCAGGAAGCAGAGGTTGTAATGAGCCAAGATTGCACTTCCAGCCTGAGCAACAGAGCGAGAGTCTGTCTCAAAAAAAAAAAAAAAGAAAGAAAAAGAAAAAGAATAAGGAAAAACTTCAAAGCTAAATGGCTCAACACCAGCACAGAGTTTTTAAAACAGGTAAGCATCCGGATTTCCAAAGAACCTGGTGAAGACCGTATTTATTTCTGAAAGCCAGAGTGAAAGCATGAAGACTCTGTGATGTAGAGTATTAATGCAAATGTGTTCTCACACACTAATGTGGCACATACTAGTTAAAATTATAAAAGGAAAATTTAATTTTAGTTTGGATTTTAAAAAATTAAAAAGCAGTGCATTCAATTGCAAAGAAAAACATGCTGCAGCTGAAGCTCTGACCAAAAAAAGCTCAGGAAGAAAATGAACCCGAAATTAACTTTGTTAGATTTCTGTATGCACACAGGTGTGTGTTTGTGTGTGTGTCTATGTGAGTAACTGATACAGAATTGCATCAGCCTTTACTAGATCCACATCTCTTAACGTCAAAGAAATGGAAAAGGATTTTGTTAGATATTAAATTTTGTATCAGTCCCCTGATTTTGCTGGTGGCCAAATGCTCTGAATATGACGGTTTGATTCGATTTGGAGAACTATAGTATTCATCAGTTGATGCCATCAGGCTTCAGGACACATTAACTTATGATAAACAGCAGAACTGACCTCTTTCAAAAAGATAATGGTGTGAACACAAGTGACCAACCTCCCCAACAGATGCCAATTAGAATGACACCAGCCCAGACTTGACTCTACCTTCACTACTGAAACTATGTGACAGAATCTTCTTGGGAATCTGACTCTGGCTGGCCTCTGCATAACATTCCTTACTCCCATCTCTAAGACATCAGCTGAGAGTCACTTACCTGATAGAGTCTAAGATTGAATGTGAGTAGGTGTCACTGGACCTCCTCCCAACACTTGATTCTCCTCCCACCTCCTCACCCATGTGTCCTAAGCAGGCGAGAAATCCAGTTCTTGTGTCTAGTTCATTCCAATATCCCCCATTCTTATCAACACATGCTCAGTCAAGAATAAATTATCCTTTATCCTATCACCTTCTGATTAATACCCACTATACTTTTCCCTCCCCACAAATATTTCTATCAAATGACTATAGCCTTTTCTGGTTGTCTCTAAACAGATCTAATCTTGGCAAAATCTCATCATATAAATTCACAGGAATCATCAGTTGAATAATTTACCAACAACTCATTGTCCCCATCTGTGTATCCAACACCACATCAAGTCCTAACCACACCTTCCAAAATATACCAACATTAGGAATTTTTTAACTTACTAATTTTACTTTTTTATTTCACCATCACATATATTGCTTATTATGTCCCTGGAACTGTTCTAAGTGCTGCTACAGAGATTAACTCATTTAATCCAAACAGCTAATATAGATTGACCACTTATTATGTACTTAGGTATTAGACACTATTAAAGGAACAGAAAAATATAATTCCCTAAACTTCAAGACCTTGAAATGTAGTTGAGTAGATAAGACTTAAATACAAATAACTATAATACATCAATCAGTGCCATATAAGTGGTTCAGACAGCAAGTTTTATAGGAGCTTAGAAGTGGGAGAAAGATATACTGACACATAGTAAATGTGCAGTCAATGTTTGATTGAATTAAATTGAATCAGAGCACTTAATATTGAAAATAAAGACAGGCGGAGTGACATGAAACTTGATAATCAGAAAATGTGCAGGAAAATTGCATGTTTCCCTGCATTATATGCATGTTTTCTTTTAAATGGGTTTTTACTTAAAATAATACAAAAACATATTAAAGGGACACATTTTCTTAAACAGTATCACCACTACACATGGGAATTCTTACAGATAGTGTATCTGATAATATGCCAAAAATATTATCATAATTATAATTCATTCTGCCTTTTGATAGAACATCACTGTAATTGGTATATATTGTATAGAGTTTGAATTAATTTGAGCCTGCTGAAAAAATGTCATTTGATTAACAAAGTTTTTTCTCTAATGTTGAATTAGTTTTTCAGTTTATTTCAAATCCCCCCAAAAAGCAGACCATGACATTATTCTAAAAGTTCACACTGAAAATTCAAAAAGTCACATTTTGGGGGAAACACTACCCAGGCAGTACCATAGACATGAAGGAGTGGCGACAAGACTCTATCTCACTTCTTTTCTGTGACATCGATTCATAAATTGAGATTAGCATGCCTAAAATATCACTAACGGTTTAGCACACTAGTATGATTTTCATGGCAGAATCTCAGAACTGAAGTATTTGTTAAAATGGCAAGCCCATAAATTGAATCAAAATGTTCATATTAAAATGGAAGACTCATAAATTAAGATTCCAGGTAGTAATACCAGTATCCCAACCTGAATGAGATCTTAGAATTCTCATGTGTAGTCAGGAAGAAAAGAAAAGATCTTGCAGAACAAGAAAGCAAGGGTACCTTCTGGAAAAAAAAAAAAAAACTAGTAAGGACAGGATGTAATGAACATACTAATATAAAACATATTAAGTGACCTGGATAAAGAACAGGCTACCATAAAGAGTAGGCAGCATAGAGCAGGGAAAAGTACAGTCAGGAAGCCGGGGCTCGTACCAGCGTCTCCCTCATTGATTAGACGAAGGGCCCTGGTCACTTGAGAAGAGATGAATAGGTCTGGATGATAGTGTCCACTAAGATCCTTACTACACTTCCTGCTGTGGACTGGCCTCTAAGGAGCCTCTGACTATTACTGAGTTTCCCCTGAAGTTGCTGCTTTGATCCAGCTATGAGGGTTGCTATCTTGGTGGAAGTGTTCTCTGAAATAAATAAGTTGGCATATAGTTCCTACATTTTCATCTTGAAATCTGGTTATCCTGTATTCAATCTTTCTGAGATGTAATCACTATATTGTTGACATTATTGATCTGTGCACCCCCATACTGTGAGACCACTTTAATAACAATAATCACAACTAATATTTATAGCATTTTATACCATGTGTCAGACACTACACTAACAATGTCTGCCCATCCCTAGCAGTGAGAAAACATTTGTTAATGTATTTATTTAAGGTCCTAAGCACAGTACCTGGCATAGGGTAGATGCTTAATAAATATTTGTTGAATAGGTGAGCAACTAAACCTTAAAAACGCAAGAAATTCCTAGCCCTGCCCTTCCTAAGGAAAAAAGCATTCACAGCAAGAGAAAGAATCTGCCCTCCCTGGTGCCTTAATTAACAGCACGTGGAATGACAAACACAGGCCCACTTTCCATGACAGTATCTCTAACTTGGCTTTCTTAACTTCAACCACTTTCTGTACATCATGTCTAAAATATGAATTAGAAGAGTCTAACTCTTACCCTCTTTATGTCTCAGACTAGAATATTCAACATCCCATGCCTGATAAATATTAATATATGTTGAATCAGAAGGGAAGTCTTTTTTAAGCAACACAGAAGATTCAACACATGAAAGCAACTTGCAAAAGCCAAATATGAGTGTGAGTGCAGAGTCAAACTCCAGTTTCCAAGAACTATAAACACTAATCTGAGTTTGAAACCTTCTTTTGGCCGGAAAATTCCCACTGAAAAAATGATAAAGGATTTCTCTACATTTAACTTTCCTTTTTTTTATTTTTTCAAGGCTGTTTCTCAGTGTGAAAGATTTAGCTTTCTTTACGTATCATTCTGAGATGAAGGAGAAAGGGAAAGGGATAGTTACAGAAAACCTATTCTTGAAAAAGTCCAATATTCACACATTTATTCATTTAATAGGTATTTATTGCAAATCTATTACATGCATGACACTTTGCAGGGCACTGGCTATGTAGTGATAACTAGGACCTTGCCGTCTGGTGGGAGAGACACATAGCAACCAGGACTGTGTGGTCCCTGTTTCTTAACAGGAAGCTGCAAAACACAGGAAGGTCGCCTACCTCAGCTGGGTACTGTACCTAGACTAGATTACATGCAGAGCAAAAGGGTCACTCTGCAAATAAACATTTCAGCATGCTCTTTAGAGCAAGGGTGGCACTTGAAATATCTTCTCAGGCAATGCCAAAACCAACGCTGGAAATCTGTGGGTGAAAAGCAAAGGCAGGTTGTGAAAACTGTCCTGTGTTTGTGCTAGTGTACTCAATGATATTATGGTGCTTTTGACTACCTAGGAAAGATGTTCCCCCATGAAAACTTAGCCAACCAAGGCCTAAAATAACCTGATGGTTTCAGGAAACAAGATCATCTATACGTTCCCTCAGTGCAATCCAAAAAAATTTATTGAGATAAAGCCTCATCGACTTATTTTCTTTCTAAATCTCTGTATAAAACTACCTTTAATATGTTTTTAAATGCAGATATTCTTCGTGCCAGAGTATGGCATGAATAAAAATACTGTAAATGCAGTTTTGCACACTTGTTTCTTCATGGGCATCATCAAGTATTTTACATAATAATGTCATGATACAGATTTCTTCCCACTGAAGAAGAAAGAGTTGAAATGAAGGGTAAATAACAAATATTTCATTATTTGTGTTTTCCCATCAAATGCTACAGATTCCAATAGTTTAACCCGGAATAATGTACTAGTTTTCCTTTTTCTATTCAATTAGTCTATGATGGCACATAGTAGATTCCCACTGCAACTGATAAAATAATATCCTTTTAAAGGAACCGGTGATTTTAATGTTTCTAGTTAAACAATAAATAAGATTGCATTAAGTAGGTTACTAATGGGGTTGATAAAATGTGATCCCTTTAAAGAAACTGGTGACTTTAATGCTTCTGGTTAAATAATAAATATTACAAGTGCTATAGACTGAATATTTGTGTTCCCCTAAAATTCATACATTGAAATCCTATCCCCCAAGCTATTACATGGTGGAGCCCTTGGGAGGTGATTAGGTCATGGGAACAGAGACCCCATGAATGCAATTAGTGCTCTTACAGAAGAGGCCCAGGAGAGATCCTTTGTCTCATTCACCATATAAGGACACATCAAAAAGATGGCAGTCTATGAACCAATAATGAGTTCTCAACACACAGAATCTACCTATGCCTACGGCCTCCAAAACTGTGAGAAATAAATTTCTCTTGTTTATAAGCCACCCAGTTTATGGCATTTTGTTATAGCAGTCCAAACAGACTAACAGCTAGCACTAATGTCTTAAGTATGACTATGTGGCAAGGGAAAGAGAACGTGATCAAGGACTGAGCTAGTACAGAATGGGTGGCTTTCCATCTTCAATTAAAAAACATTTGTTAATGTTACAAAAAAGAAATAGAAAGTTAACCTGGAAATAAATAAATATATAAATGTCAATGTTGTGCCAAGTGTACCAAGAGTGCTAGGGAAACTGGAAAGCATTTAGCTCAAGAAAAAAATACTATAGTTTATATAGAAAGTCATTTCTATAAGAGTCAAATATTCCCATTTAAAAATTATCATGTCTCACTGTATAGTTGCATTGAATTTTCTTATTGCCAAAGTAAATGCCAAAAATGTAGGAAGAAAAGATTAAGGAGAAAATAAATTACCAAGATTTCTACTTACAGCAATATGGTGGATAAGAGTCAATGAATAGCCCTCAAGTTTGAAATAATAACATATTGATAAAATTATGAAATGAACAAATTCAATTCAATGCAAAACTGAACAGGAAAGAAAGTAAAGTATACATAAAATCCAAAAATAAAGTGAAAGCAGGAACCCCAAGAGTAATCAAACACCAAAGTTAGCTTTTATCCTAAGGTTTCTGGTGAGCCCTAAGGACTTTAAGCTTACACTTTGAGGCTGTGAAGATCCCAACACAAAGGAAATAAAGCCTATGATTTCCTCAAAATGAGTTAACCAATTCTTTTTAACTACATTTAAAAGCTAGGACTCCTTGGTCCCAGATGAGAAATGAATCCCACTGAACAAAAAGAAACAGCAAAATCTTGCCTGTCTTTACCTTGGCACTAGGTGGAGAGAAAAATATCCCTGAGAGTTAGTAACAAGCTAGTTCTCACATAAGTTTGCAGCCCCAATTCATACCACCTGTGTGAGTCCTCAATCAAAATTCAATTCGAAGTTGCTCAAGTTTGGTAGTTCCCCTAAGCAACTGGCAAAAGCCAATGCTAATCCTACCTAGAGGAACTCAACCAAAGAAAATGAAGCCACAATAAAAATATTACAAAACACACAAGGGAAAAAAAGGCACTATGACCAAGAAACATAAAATAGATCCCAGAAAAGGTCTGCGAAGACCACAGGTAATGTAATTGTCAGGCACTGAAAATAAAATAATTATATTGACTAAGTCTTAAAGATAACAGGGGAACTTGAAAATGTGAGAAAGAAACAAGAGAGCGTAAGAAAGTATTAAGCATACTGAGTTGAAACAAATAGAGGTGAATGTTAAATGAATTCGAAACCTCAATGGAGGAATAAAATAGCAGACAAGATGCAGCTATAAAGAGAATTGGTGGTCTACAAAATAGATATTAAAAATTATCGAAAATGAACTCAAGAAAAAAAAGACAAAAATAATGAATAAAAGGCTAAGAGCCACAAAAGGATAGAGCTAGAGGTCTAATATATGTTCAAGCAGAGTTCCATTTAAGACAGGCAATATTTGAAAAAACAATGACTGATATATTTGCAGAATTGATAGAAGACTCTACTTCTCAGATCCAAGAACCCCAATATATCCAGGATCCCAGACACTTCCAGAATAATACACTCCCAGATACATCACTGTGAAACTGCAGAACATGAAAAGGAAAAAATAAATCAAATACAAACAGAAAGAAAGGATAAAGCACCAACAAAGGAAGGACAATTAGATTGACAGCTGACTCTTCAATAATAATGGAATGCAGAACATAGTGAAATATAGACAATTATTACAACGTATTAAGAGAAAATAACTACCAATCTCAAATACAATAAGACAGTGGAACAATCTTTTCAAAACGAAGGAGTCCTACATATAACAAAACTTGTGCCTTACCTTTAAAAAATGAAAATTTAAAAAAAAAATCCTCTAAAGCACATACTGCATCAGAAGAAAGATGACTACAGGTAGTCTGAAGAAATGGTAAGAAAACATATTGGTAAATATGCAGGTAAACCCAACAAATATTTACTATATAAAACCTAATTAAGAATATATTAAATTATAAAAATGTAATTTCAAAAGTAGTGGGGGAAATGAATCATTCAATCAATAGTATTAGGAAAACTGAGCAGTCATTATTTTTAATTATACTTTATGTTCTAGAGTACATGTGCACAACGTGCAGGTTTGTTACATATGTATAGATGTGCCATGTTGGTGTGCTGCACCCATTAACTCATCATTTACATTAGGTATATCTCCTAATGCTATCCCTCCCCCTTTCCCCACCCCACAACAGGCCCCCGTGTGTGATGTTCCCTTTCCTGTGTCCAAGTGTTCTCATTGTTCAGTTCCCACCTATGAGTGAGAACACACAGTGTTTGGTTTTCTGTTCTTGCAATAGTTTGCTCTGAATGATGGTTTCCAGCTTCATCCATGTCCCTACTATTGAGATAATCATGTGGTTTTTGTCTTTGGTTCTGTTTATATGCTGGATTACATTTATTGATTTGCATATATTGAACCAGTCTTGCATCCCAGAGATGAAGCCCACTTGATCATGGTGGATAAGCTTTTTGATGTGCTGCTTGACCAGCCATTTTTAAAAATAGATGTCTGTTATTCAAGTGGATGAAGAAACTGTGGTGTATATATATTTATGATGGAGTGCTATTCAGTTATACAAAGGAATGAGTTAATGGCATTCACAGCAACCTGGATGGAATTGGAGACTATTATTCTAAGTGAAGTAACTCAGGAATGGAAAACTAAACATCATACATTCTCATTTATAAGTGGAAGCTAAACCATGAGGATGCAAAGGCATAAAAATGATACAACAGTCTTTGGGAACTTGGGGGAAGGGTGGAAGGAGGGTGAGGGAAAAAAGACTACAAATTGGGTTCAGTGTAACTGCTCGGGTAATGGGTGCATCGAAATCTCACCAATCACCCCTAAAGAACTTACTCGTGTAATCAAATACCACCTGTTCCCCAAAAACCTATGGAAATAAAAAAAAGCATTAAATAAATAGATAAATAAATAAAATGGATGTCTGTTATGGCTTCAATTATGTTCCTTGCAAAATTCACAGGTCAAAGACTTAACCCGCACTGTGACTATATTTGGAGATAGGGTATATGAAAAATTCATAAAGGTTAAATGAAGTCATGAGGGTAGGCCTGAATCCAATAGAACTGGTGTCTTTATAAAAGGAAGAAGTATTAGAGACCTCTGTCTCTCTGAGCGAGCACAAAAGAAAGAGCATGTGAGGACACAGCAAGAAAGCAGCCCTCTATTAACTAAGAAGAGAGGCCTCACTGGAAGGCTGCCCCAACTGCACCTTGATCTTGGACTTCTAGTCTCTAGATATGAGAAAATAAATGTCTGTTGTTTAAGCTGCCCAGCCTGTGGCACTTTGTTATGTCAACTAACTGACAAATATATCTTGTGTTCCATTTTTAAAAATTTCAGATATATTGAAACTTAAATATAAAATTAAAATGCTAAAAACTAATAAATATATGTAAAATTTTGAATATTTTGAATATCAGATGTATTTCCAAGCATGATAATAAATCAAAAAGAAAACACTGATTTAATATCAACTTTTAAATGTATGGCAAAAATATAAGAAAAGTAAAATTTAAATGGCACACTTGGAAAACATTTGTAATATAAATGAGCAAGAGATAATTTAAGAATTTGTACAAACAATGTGTAAAGGGAAATTACTCCAGTTTACAAATGGGCAAAGCATGTGATCAGACAACTCACAAAAGGGTGAAAATAATGGGTTAATAAACATGAGAAGCAAGCAACATCCTTATTAGTGAAGATCACACACGTTATGACTACAAGCAATCAATTTTGCTTGTAAACAATTAAGATTAAATTGTATTTTCCCATAGTTTGAGAGGGTATGAAGGCACATTTGACAATATGTATTATGTTCTTTGGCTTCACCCTTTCATCTTAACAGGAATTTAAGGATAAAATTGGACAAGAATGCAATAATGTATATGAATGCGTGCATGTGTGTATGCGTGCGTGCATGTGTTTGGATGTTCATTATAGAGCTGTCTCAAAGAAGTAAAGAAAGTAAATAGTTGAGACTTGTTTTTCAGTGCAAAACTGGTTAAAATAAGTAAAAATAGAACCACAATAGGATATTATCCAATCTTTATAAATTGTGAAGTTAGAGAAAGATACCAGGATTATATTAGTAAATGGCTATTATCTTGTAAGTAAAGCAAGCTAAAACTATAGATATAGTGTGATGTCACCATGTTTGAAAAAATATATATACACATAATATATAAATTCATACTTGAGTAACTACTCAGAATATTTTCTGTCATTGCAGCTGCACAATCAAAAAATACCCCTATGCAAAAGTTAAAACTCTAAACCACATTCGTTGACGATGTAATTCTCCATAGTTTTATACATTTCAGAGCTCATTATGTTTGATGGCAATTAGGCTAAAAATGCTCTAATTCTTCATATCACCATCATGTTCAAATTACACATATACTTGATGAATGCACATGTTACTAGTCCCAAAGGAAAATACTGATTTAATACTAATCAAAATTACTAACATGTGCATTCATCAAGTTTCAATGAAAAATGCTTTCTTAGCTTTATTTTTTCAGTTTTTCAGAAAAATAATTTTGATTTTAAACTTCTTTAGCTTCTGCATTTAAATGATATTTAAGTTTTGATGGTTTCGTTGCTTCTTTAACCAGTACACCTCATCGAGCACCCAAAAAGTAAAATTCACCATGTCTGCCATCCAACCAAAGATTACCATGCCTGAAAAAAGAAACCAGAAAAATGGAATGCATAGTGGGGAGAAGACTGTGTTAGAACTGACACAAATGTTATTAGTAGCAGACAAGAACATTGAAAGACTTGTTGTAATTTATACATTCAAATTAATTTGCAGAGACACACAAAATATTTGAAAGATCCAAGCTGCATTTCTAGATATTATAACTACAATGCATAAAATGAAAATACACTGATGGGATTAATAACAGAAAAGATATTGAAGAAGAAATGATTAGCAAAGTTAAAGATGCAACAATAGAAATAATCAAAAAAATGAAGAGAAAAGAGAATTTTTTAAAATAATATAGCATCAGGGAGCTGTGAGACAAATACAAGTGTAATAATATGTGTCTTTGGAGGCCCTAAAAAGGAGGGGGATTAAAAAGATGAAAAACTTTTGAAAATTTTATAGCTGAAATTTTCCTAAGTTTAGTGAAAATTGTCAACCCACAGATTCAAGAAACTCAATTAACTCCGAGGAAAATAAATGTGAACAAAATTACACCAAGACATGTCATCATCAAATTGAAAAACATAAATCTTTACAATGCCTATTCAAAAGATCAGTGAATTCAGAAATTGGTTTTTTGAAAAAATTGATAAGATATACCACTAGCTAGACTAATAAAGAAGAAAAGAGAGAAGATACAAATAAAAAACAATTAGAAACGGTGAAGGGTATGTTACCACTGACCCCACAGAAATAAAAATAACCAAATAACCATCAGAAACTACTACGAATGCCTCTATTCATACAAACTAGAAAATCTAGAAAAGATGGAGAAACTCCTGGGCATATACACCTTTCTAAGACTGGAATAAACTGATTCCCTGAACAGACCAATAACAAGCTCCAAAATTGAATCAGTAATAAATAGCCTATCAACTAGAAGAAACCCGGGAACTGACGAATTCACAGCTTAATTCTACCAGATGTACAAAGAAGACCTGCTACCATTCCTACAGAAACTATTCCAAAAAATTGAGGAGGAGGGACTCCTCCCCAACTTATTCCATGAGGCCAGCTTCATCTTGATACTCAAACCTGGCAAAGGCACAACAAGAATAGGAAACTTCAGGCTAGTATCCTTGATGAACATCGATGCAAAAATCCTGAATAAAATACTGACAAACTGAATCCAGCAGCATATCAATAGCTAATACACCACTATCAAGTAGATTTCATCCCTGGGATGCAACATTGGTTCAACATATGCAAATCAATATATATGATTCATCACATCAACAGAACTAAAAACAAAAACCACATGATTATCCCAATAAACCCAGAAAAGGCTTTCAATAAAATTCCACACCCCTTCATTTTAAAAACTTTCAGTGAACTAGGTATTGAAGGAACATACCTCAATAAGAGCCATCTATTACAAACCCACAGCCAACATTATACTGAATGGGCAAAAGCTGGAAGTTTTCCCCTTGAAAACTGGCACAAGACAAGGATGCACTCTCTCACTACTCCTATTCAACATAGTATTGGAAGTCCTAGCCAGAGCAATCAGGCAAGAGAAAGAAATGGCATCCAAATAGGAGGAGAGGAAGTCAAACTCTCTATTTGCAGACAACATGATTCTATATCTACAAAACCCCATAGTCTTGGCCTAGAAGCTTCTTAAGCGGATAAGCAACTTCAGCAAAGTTTCAGGGTTAAAAAAAATCAATTTATTAATACAAAAATCACCAGCATTCATATACACCAACAGCTGCCCAGCAGACAGCTAAATCAGAAAGGCAATCCCATTCACATTTGTCACAAAAAGAATAAAATACCTAAGAATACAGCTAATCAGGGAGGTGAAAGAACACTACAATTAGAATTATAAAACACTGCTGAAAGAAATCAGAGAAGGCAAAAAAAAAAAAAATGGAAAAACATCCATGCTCATGGATAGGAAGAATGAATATCATTAAAATGGCTATTCTGCTCAAAGCAATTTGCAGATTCAATGCTATTCCTATCAAACTACCAGAGACGTTCTTCACAGAGCAAAAAAACAAAAAAAATTTCAAAATTAATATGGAACCAAGAAAGAGCCCAAATAGCCAAGGCAATCCTAAGCAAAAACAACAAAGCTGGAGATACCATGTTACCTGACTTCAAACTACACTACATGGCTACAGTAACAAAAACAAGCACACAGACCAATGGAACAGAATAGAGAGTCCAGAAATAAGGCCACACACCTGCAACCATCTGATATTCAACAAAACTGACAAAAACAAATGATGGGGAAAGGATTCCCTATTCAATAAATGATGATGGGATAACTGGCTAGCCATATGCAGAAGACTGAAGCTGGACCTCTTCCTTAACCATATATAAAAATCAACTCAAGATGGATTAAAGACTTAAATGTAAAACCCAAAACTATAGAAACCATGGAAGACAACCTAGGCAATACCATTCTAGACATAGGAATGAGCAAAAGCTTCATGACAAAGACACCAAAAGCAATTGCAACAAAAGCAAAAATTGACAAGTGAAATCTAATTCAACTTAAGAGCTTCTGCACAGCAAAAGAAACTTATCAACAGAGTAAACAGACAACCTACAGAACAGAATATTTTTGCAAACTGTGAATCTAATAGATATAATATCCAGTGTCTATAAGTAACTTAAACAAATTTACAAGAGAAAAACAACCAACCAAATTAAAAAATGGGCAAAGGACATGAACAGACACTTTTCAAAAGAAGACATACATGCAGCCAACAAGCTTATGAAAAAATGCTCAATATTACTTATCATTAGAGAAATGCAAATCAAAACAACAATGAGATACCATCTCATACCAGTCAGAATGGCTATTAATAAAAAGTCAAAAAATAATAGATGCTGGTGAGGCTGTGGAGAAAAAAGAACATTTATAGACGGTTGATGGGAGGTGTAAATTAGTTCAACCATTATGGAAAGCAGTATGGCAATTCCTCAAGAGCTAAAAGCAGAACTGCCATTTGACCTAGCAATCCCATTACTGGGTATATAGCCAGAGGAATATAAATCATTTTACTACAAAGCCACATGCATACAGATGTTCATTGCAGCACTATTCACAACAGCAAAGATATGGAATTAACCTAAATGCCCATCAATAACAGACTGAATAAAGAAAATGTGGTTTGTATACATCATGGAATACTATGCAGCCATAAAAAAGAGTGAGAAAATGTTTTTGTGGGAACAAAGATGGAGCTGGAGGCTGTTATCCTCAGCAAAGTAATGCAGGAACAGAAAACCAAATACCACATGTTTTCACTTATAAGTGGGAGCTAAATGAAGAAAACTTACAAACACAAAGAAGGAAAGAACAGACACTGGGGTCTACTTGAGGATGGAGAAAGGAAGGAGAAAGAAGAGCAGAAAAGATAACTATTGGGTGCTGGGTTTAATTCCTGGATGATTAAATAATCTGTATAACAAACACTTGTGACACAAGTTTACCTATGTAACAAACCTTCACATGTGCCTCCAAACATAAAATAAAGGTTTCAAAAAAGGTTTAAAAACTTCAGATTTCTATTTTTTAAAAAAAGAGAAGCCATTAAAAACACCCACTATATATGTTCATTATGTTGAGTGTAGCTATTGTTTCATTCTCTCTCTCTCGCGCTGTGTGTGTGTGTGTGTGTGTGTGTGTGTGTGTGTGCCTGAAATTGTATATTTAAAATATGTGCAGTTTATTGTATGGCAAGTATACCCCCAATAAAGCTCTTTTCTAAATCTTGTAAGATTATTTTTTTCTTTCAATAAAGCCCTTTCTGAAAGGGCAGGTTAAAGACATGAGCGTAGGTCTTTGTCCCTGCCTCAAATCTCAGAATCCTCTTTTTGTTTTGTTTTATATTGCCTTTGCTTCTGTGTATAATCTTAGACAATATCGTCTTCTCTGTGGCCTGGTATAATGAAAAGAACATTGGGTTAGAAGTTAGAACCAATTTTTTTTTATTTTTAATTTTTGTGGGTATATAGTAGACGTACACATTTATTGGATACATGAGATATTTGGATATAGGCATGCAATGCATAATAATCACATCAGGGTAACGAGAGTATCCATTACCTCAAGCATTTACCCTTAGTGTTTCAAACAACCCAATTATACTCTCAGTTATTTTTCAATGAATGATTAAATTATTTTTTACTATAGTCATCCTGTTGTGTTAGCAAATACTAGGTCTTCTTTATTCTGACTGTTTTTGTACCCATTAACCATTCCCCCTTCCCCCCAATACCCCCATCCCTGACTACCCTTCCTATCCACTGGTAGCAATGCTTCCACTCTCTATCTCCATGAGTTCAATTGTTTTGATTTCTAGCTCCCACAGATAAATGAGAACTTGTGATGCTTGTCCAAACCAAATTTCTATTTTGGCACTAAATAGCTGTGTGACCCTGAACACTTTACTTAAACCTTCTTGGATTCGCTGCTCTCATCCAAAAACTCAGGTTGGACTGTAGGATCTCTTAAATTTCTTCAGCATCTATGATTTCCTACAAATCAGATCCGGAGTACCACAGAAAGACTTCCTCTCAAAACTGATTGCAGAGCAACAGTAGGACTTGCATCTGGGCATCATTAAATCACCTACTATTCAAAAGGAAACAGGAGCAATGAAAACAGGAAGAATGTTTGGCACTGAGTCCATAAGTTTCCACATGCTGTACATTCAAAGGCAATCAGAAAAGGAAAAATAGTGACCTGTAGATTGGATATCAAATCAGGGAAGTCATTAAGGGTACAGTAACAAAGCAGGCAGCTCTGCCCTGTCATCCTGGGTAAGACACAGACAAATGCACACAGGGCTGGCACAATGAGGCCATTTTAAATCAAAGATCAGGGCTTTGGACTAAACAGCCTGCGAAGACCCTCCTTCTTGCTCCAACACTCTGATTTGCATTTTTATTGTAGAATAAGGATTAAAATGGAGACAGATGAACATTTTTCACACCCAGTCCCAGTTTAATGTGAAATGTTTCTGCACAAAAATGTTTAATTGCTTTGCAGAAGTCACAAAGATGATTAAATGCCTCTTTCCTCTCCAAATGTGTATAACTATTAACGCTGCTTGTACAATATAGAAAACATGATGTTTTGGGATTATCTAGAATATGAACATGAACAATATTCTCTGAAATAGCTATCACTGGTATCTAACTCAGCAAATGCCTGCTGAATGGTGCTGTGTTCATTTCTCCTTTTGTCTTTGGCCCCTAAATGAACAAAAAGATTGAAGCAATCGTTTCAAAACAAAAAAATGTTTCTGCAGAATGTTACCTAGATTCATGAGTGGGTGTGGCAGATACTTCCAATAGCCATTCCTCTTTCACCTGCCTGCCTTCACTAAAGTTTAAACACATTCCCAGCCTATCCCTGAAGCTATGAGTGGCCATGTGACACAATTGTAGCCATTGGGACAAAAACAGAAGTCAGATGGGGGCTTTTAGGAACTTTCGCTTTTTCTGATGAGGCTTAGACACCCCCATCATCCATCCCAACCCACCCCACCACACTTGCTTCCTGCACTGAACACAGGTGTGATTTCTGGGCTGACAGCAGCTACAGTACAACAATGAAATTACATATAAATATGCCAAGGACAATAGAAGGAAAAGTTAGAAAAGGCTTAGGTCCCAAATGGCATAACTGAGTCAAAAAGATAAATAGGCAAATAAACACCTATTTGTTTAAGCCTCCATTAGCCAGGTTAACTAGTAGACTACCCACCTACTAGTTTTAGCAGAATATATTCCTCTTTGATACTGTAGGTTTAGGAAAAGGATTAATTGCCTTTTAGTTTGATAATGTGTCCATTACTTGCAAAACAAATAAAATTGATCTTTGATGTTTCTTGATATAAGAAGACCATCATTATTTAACAGGGCTTGGATAAATAAGTCTTGGTTTTCATCAGTATTCCAAGAAGGAAATATTAGCATATATTGTCATCTCAGATAGACAACATATAAATACATGACTTGTACGTATATCATGATCTAGTTTGTATCATGATCAAAACCATAGTGTAAGTCTTTCCTACTACCAAATACCATATATATTTAGCATTTGTCTGTTACCTACCTCAAAAGTCATAGTCATTTCATTCATTCATGTAATAAGTAGTTAAAATGCCTACTGTGTCAGACGCTGACATTTCACATATTCTCAATGGATTAGTACAGGAATTTGTCAATCTTTGTCATCTAATGTACTTTAAACTCTAAAACTTTACATTTTTATGCTACTAAGAAGGTGAACTAGTTATGATTTGTCATGTTATTTTAGCTATACTAAAAGTTTAGATGAAGGAAAAGTGAACTTGCTCTACAAAAGGCCAGATAATAAAAATTTTAGCCTTTATACACCATGTTGCCACTACTTAATTTTGTCATTTTAGCACAAAAACAGCCATAGACAATATGTAAATGAAGTAATGGCACTGTGTTGCAATAAAACTTCATTTATTAACACTGAAATTTAAATTGTATATAATTAACAGGTGTCACAAAGTAGTCTTCTTTCTGATTTTTTCCAAACATATAACAATGTAAAAAAAAAAATTATCTTAGCTCACAGGTCATACAAAAACAGGAAGTGAACCAGATTTGGCCTGCAATCCATATTTAAATCAGTCCTCTCACTTTTCCCCTAAATGCGCTTCAGTCACTTGATTATGCCTTATAGAATAAGCAAGTGGGAACTTTCAAGGCCTCACTAATATTTCATTGTGTAGCGCTTTCTAATAAAGTAATAAAGTGTTCAACAGAATCTCTGAAGTATACTGCTTTACAAATCAGTGATTCTAAATTTCTTAATTCCTGCTTTCATTTATACGGGGGAAATCAGACTTGTTGCATAACTATAGGCAGAATTACCATGAATGCACTATGATCCAAAATCACGTTTGCACAGACAGCTGATAATCCCCATGGAAGCTACCTCCACAGCACCGGGGATGACCCATTCATCTCTGTGCTCAACCTTTTCTTCCCCCAGAGCTCACCCCATCACAGGCTACTTTTCTCATGTCACGTAAGAACCCTGGCAGAGTAATAAAGGAAGGCATTCTTTGGTTAGCACATGATTTTAAGTGGCTTCCCTGAGTTTAGTCTGGCCACTAGAGAGATTTACACAGTTTCATCATTCATACAGAAGTCAATGGGACATCTTTTTTAATAATAAAATAGCGCCAGGCAGGAAAATCATTGCTTTAGCATTCCTCAGGAAAAAAAAAAAAAAAAAAAAGACAAGGCAACATTTTTAGAGTATAAAAAAATGATGCTTCTTATCATTCTGGGGCTCAGAAGCATAACTTCAAAGAATGACTCAGGCATTTTTTTTACTATTGTCATATTTATTAAGACCAGCTTCTGTGCACATTTGGCATCAGTAACTAATACAAACTGTCTTTTTATGATCAAGTATTTTCTGATTCCTTCATTTTACTGAGCAGAAACAGAAACCAGCGGATTATGAAAGAGCTTTGATCAGCTTATCCCCCCCACCACCACTTTTGTCTCATTCATCTGACTTATTACCCCGGCTCAACCCCTTTCAGGACTGGAGTTCTGCCCACATTTCTATTATTTTTAGCTGGAAATCAAAGTCACCTATTGAATGAAGGTGATTTGATTTCCGGGATTAAGAAAGAGACTTGAGATATTTGCACTTGCACATTAATTGCAGCATTATTCACAATAGCCAAAATATGGGATCAACCTGTGTCCATCAGCAGACAAATAGATAAAGAAAACGTGGTATATATACACAATGGAATTCTATTCCATCATAAAAAAAATGATGAAATGTCATTTGTGATAGTATGGATGGAACTGGAGGACATTATGTTAAGTGAAATAAGACAAACATCGCATGTTCTCACTCATATGCTCATATGTGAAAGCTAAAATAGAGGATCTCACGGAGGTAGAGAGTAGAATGGTACTTACTGGAGGCTGGGAAGGGTAGGGGAGAAGGGAGGATAAGGAGAGATTGGTTGCCGGGTACAAAAATATAGTTAGAATTAATAAGATCTTGTGTTCAGTAATATAATAGGGTGACTATAGCTAATAATATCTTATTATATATTTCAAAATCACTAGAACAGAAGATCTGAAATGTACCCAACACAAAGAAATGATAAATGTTTGAGGCAATGGATATCCTAATTATCCAGATTTAATTATTCCACATTGTATGCTTGTATCAAAATATCACATTAACCCAATAATATGTACAACTATTTATATCCATAAAAATTAAAAAGAATAAAAAGGAAAGAGATTTGAGGGTGGCTAGGCAGTGAATGACTTAGTGAGCACAGCTACTAATAGCAAGGCACTATGAAAAGCTCTTCATATATTCAATATCTTATCACATAACACACCTTTAACTCTCAACAGTATCATTAGATGCTTTATCACTATTTTATACATAAGAAAACTAAAGCTTAGATAATTTTTAAAACTTAACCAAATTCACATTGCTTCCATTGTAATAAGTAATATTCCTTCCATTGTACTATAATTCCTCTTGGATTCTAGTTCTTTCCAGCTCTTCCCTACGAATGAATTTATCTCCAATGTCTCCACATGAGTATGGGAGGAACTCCCAAAACAGTCATCACTTGGCAGTGGATACTCTGGCATCTGAATATCGATTTTGAATTACCTGGAACCTTTTCCTTCCAGGATGAGACTTGAACATATTGTGTTTGAGCAGCCTAGCTGCTTGTTCCAGGCCAAGCCTCTATCACTGGATAACTTCTCGAGTCCCTATTGCATACCTTGGTAAACAGATCCCACTCCTTCCTTGACAGCCCAGTATTTCTGGAGACCTATTATACCCAAACCATGTCTACTTAAGCCACATTATTGCATTGTAAATCTTTGAATGCATAGTTCTACCAGTGAGAAAGAAGAGCATTTTTCCCACCTTAAACAACAGCAAAAAATAAATTGTATGGTATGATTTGATATAATTAAATGTGAGGTTTTCTACAAAACAGAACATTCCAAGGAACTTTTATGATTTTTTTCAATAATACATCTTGAATGCCAGGTCATGGAATGTATAGTCATGTACACGAAGAGACACACGGAGCTTTCGCTATGTATTTAAATTATCAGACCTACTCCCAAATCTAATGCACCCAAATCCAAAGTTTGAATAAATCTGCTACTAGTATATTGTATATCTGCCTCAACTGTAAGAGAGTCTTAGTTTATGTTGCACAATTACAGCATAGCAATCAGTACAGGTCTGAAGTTGTCTTTGATGTCTCTTCACCACCTCAATGGTGCCTCATCCCTAGACATCCTATGACTGTCATGTGTCACACAGATCCCCCTTGTATTAGTCCGTTTTCATGCTGCTGACACAGACATACCGAAGACCGGGAGGAAAAAGAGATTTAATTGGACTTACAGTTCCACAAGGCTGGGGAGGCCTCAGAATCATGGTAGGAGGCAAAAGGCACTTCTTACATAGCAGCAGCAAGAGAAAATGAGGAAGAAGCAAAAGCAGAAACCCCTGATAAAACCATTAGATCTCATGAGACTTATTAACTATCATGAGAATAGCATGGGAAAGACCAGTGCCCATGATTCAGTTACTTCCCCCTGAGTACCCTCCCACAACATATGTGAATTCTGGGAGATACAATTCAAATTGAGATTTGGATGAGGACACAGCCAAACCATATCACCCCTACACCCCAGAATTTTCTCATTCCCCATTTTTGTCCCTATCATAATTTTCTGTTCAGAATGGTTTTCTCAGTCATATTCTGCATTTTGAACCAAAAAAGAGATATCCATAAAATATTTTCAGTATAAGTGCCTTAGTATATCTCTCCTCAAAAGTAACAAATTATCAGTTTGTCTTCTAAGATTGGAATAGAGGTCTCCGGTCAGAACAAAGAGAGTCAAGGTAAAGGATTTCAGGTGACCATGGAGGCACAGAAGGAGCAGAACTTGGCAAATGGCCAGAGATGATGACAGGTACAGATGGCAGGCATCCAGCACCCAGGGATGCGGCTGGCAGCTAATTGACAGGAGAAAATAACCAAGCAGGTGGCTAACAGAACAGGCTCAGCTACCTGAACTTAGGTCAGGCACAGGGTCAAAAAAGCAAGAATAGAAGTCTAAGGAATAAGGAATCAATAGAAACGGAATGATTATGCAAAGAGGCTGCATTACTGTACCATTTCCCTCTCCAGCTTTGGAATGGCCTTGTCCAGATGTGGTTAACCTCTAGAGTCCTGAGAATGATAGAATGTAACAAGTTCAAATGAGAAGACACCAGACAGCATCGAATGGACTTAGGTTAGTCAGATCATGGACCAAGCCTTGTGA
>NW_012100322.1:91173-93716 GCF_000951045.1 Mandrillus leucophaeus
CTTGACAGCCCAGTATTTCTGGAGACCTATTATACCCAAACCATGTCTACTTAAGCCACATTATTGCATTGTAAATCTTTGAATGCATAGTTCTACCAGTGAGAAAGAAGAGCATTTTTCCCACCTTAAACAACAGCAAAAAATAAATTGTATGGTATGATTTGATATAATTAAATGTGAGGTTTTCTACAAAACAGAACATTCCAAGGAACTTTTATGATTTTTTTCAATAATACATCTTGAATGCCAGGTCATGGAATGTATAGTCATGTACACGAAGAGACACACGGAGCTTTCGCTATGTATTTAAATTATCAGACCTACTCCCAAATCTAATGCACCCAAATCCAAAGTTTGAATAAATCTGCTACTAGTATATTGTATATCTGCCTCAACTGTAAGAGAGTCTTAGTTTATGTTGCACAATTACAGCATAGCAATCAGTACAGGTCTGAAGTTGTCTTTGATGTCTCTTCACCACCTCAATGGTGCCTCATCCCTAGACATCCTATGACTGTCATGTGTCACACAGATCCCCCTTGTATTAGTCCGTTTTCATGCTGCTGACACAGACATACCGAAGACCGGGAGGAAAAAGAGATTTAATTGGACTTACAGTTCCACAAGGCTGGGGAGGCCTCAGAATCATGGTAGGAGGCAAAAGGCACTTCTTACATAGCAGCAGCAAGAGAAAATGAGGAAGAAGCAAAAGCAGAAACCCCTGATAAAACCATTAGATCTCATGAGACTTATTAACTATCATGAGAATAGCATGGGAAAGACCAGTGCCCATGATTCAGTTACTTCCCCCTGAGTACCCTCCCACAACATATGTGAATTCTGGGAGATACAATTCAAATTGAGATTTGGATGAGGACACAGCCAAACCATATCACCCCTACACCCCAGAATTTTCTCATTCCCCATTTTTGTCCCTATCATAATTTTCTGTTCAGAATGGTTTTCTCAGTCATATTCTGCATTTTGAACCAAAAAAGAGATATCCATAAAATATTTTCAGTATAAGTGCCTTAGTATATCTCTCCTCAAAAGTAACAAATTATCAGTTTGTCTTCTAAGATTGGAATAGAGGTCTCCGGTCAGAACAAAGAGAGTCAAGGTAAAGGATTTCAGGTGACCATGGAGGCACAGAAGGAGCAGAACTTGGCAAATGGCCAGAGATGATGACAGGTACAGATGGCAGGCATCCAGCACCCAGGGATGTGGCTGGCAGCTAATTGACAGGAGAAAATAACCAAGCAGGTGGCTAACAGCACAGGCTCAGCTACCTGAACTTAGGTCAGGCACAGGGTCAAAAAAGCAAGAATAGAAGTCTAAGGAATAAGGAATCAATAGAAACGGAATGATTATGCAAAGAGGCTGCATTACTGTACCATTTCCCTCTCCAGCTTTGGAATGGCCTTGTCCAGATGTGGTTAACCTCTAGAGTCCTGAGAATGATAGAATGTAACAAGTTCAAATGAGAAGACACCAGACAGCATCGAATGGACTTAGGTTAGTCAGATCATGGACCAAGCCTTGTGAAAAAACTTTGGTTATTACCTTCCTTCAGGAGAGCCCAGATTTTTAGTATAGGCAGAAATGCAATGACTGAAGCCATTCTAAATGCAATGCTCAAGTCCATTCTATAGCACGGAGATTAATCCCACATTGCAGCAGAAAGTTGGACAGGGAATTGAGAAGGATGCTCAAGAAAAGTTTCACAAAGAAGATAATACTTGAGCTTGATCATAGTGCATAAATAGAATATTAGTCATGGGATACAGCAAGAGCAAAGGCAAGGAGGTTTGAAAGTATACATTGTACTTGAAGAATTTTGGATTCTCTACTACGATTAGCATATAGATAATGTGGTAAGAAGAAGTGTGTGTTTGATACACACATACACATATACATATGTACATATGTATATTTAAATAACTTCATAATATGATTCCAATTTGTATACACACATACATATTTGTTACATTGGAATCAGATTGCAAAAGTCTTTGACTAAAACTCTTAGGGGATGGAATTTGGCCTTAAGGGAATCCACTCAGATTTTAATTAAGCAGAGGAGCATAATCAGTTTTGCAAAATCAGTTTAAAAAATGCAAAGGATGGATTGGAAGAAAGGGAGAACCACAGCACAGAGACCAGACTCATCAGAGGTCAGTTGCAACAACCCATTAAGGAGATGATGAGAGGCTATGTAGAGCAGTGGCCAATGAACTTGGAGAGGTAAGAGCATCTTCAGGAGCTTTGAGGGGTAGAATCAACACAACTTAGTCACCTGTTTTACATAGAGGAAGAGAAACATTGAGGTTTCTAAATGATGAAAACTTAGGATAGATATGATTGAAGTGCCAGGAATTAAGACAGACAGAGACAGAAGACTTGGAAGATAATATGAATTGAATTTAAATATGAAAAAAGAAAAACTCTGGAACAGAGTGAAGTAGTGCTAATGAATTAAGAATCCAGTATGTCAGTGATATTTCAAGACTTGGGAATAAATGAAATCACTCAGAGAAAATTTC
>NW_012100322.1:98311-105304 GCF_000951045.1 Mandrillus leucophaeus
AGACTAGTCTCAAACTCCTGACCTCAAGTGATCCACCCACCTCGGCCTCCCAAAGTGCTGGGATCACAGGCATGATCCACCGCACCCAGCCTGGTAGAAGAAATTTTTAAGCAGCAAACCATTCAAGAGGTGACTTGTGTGCTATTAAAAACGTTGTTTTAACAAGGAAACAGAGCATAAAAGTTCAGAAAATCTGCAGCCTGACAATGTGATAGAAAAAGAAAAACCCATTTTCTGAGAAGAAATTCCAGTCGGTGGCAGAAATTTACATAAGTAATGAGGAACCAAATGTTAATTGCCAAAACAATGAGGAAAATGTCTCTAGGGCTTGTCAAAGACATTCACAGCAGCCCCTCCCATCACAGGTCCAGAGGCCTAGGAGGAAAAAATAGTTTCATGGGCTTGGCCCAGAGCCCCCCTGCTGTGTACAGCACAGGGACTTGGTGCCCTGTGTCCCAGCCACTGTAGCCATGGCTAAAAGGGGCCAAGGTACTGCTTGGGCCATGACTTTAAAGAGTGCAAGCCCCAAGCCTTGGCAGCTTCCACATGGTGTTGAGCCTGCAGGTGCACAGAAGTCAAGAATTGAGGTTTGGGAACCTCTGCCTAGATTTAAAAGGATGTATAAAAATGCCTGGATGTGCAGGCAGAAGTTTGCTGCAGGGGTGGGTCTCTCACGGAGAACCTCTGCTAGGGCAGTGGGGAAGGGAAATGTAGGTTGGAACTCCCACACAGTATCCCCACTGGGGCATTGCCTAGTGGAGTTGTGAGAAGAGGGCCACTGTCCTACAGACCCCAGAATGATACATCCACCAACAGCTTGCATAGTGCCCCTGGAAAAGCTGGAGACACTCAACACCAGTCTTTGAAAGCAGCTGGGAGGGAGTCTGTACCCTGCAAAGCCACAGGCACATAGCTGCCCGAGACCATGGGAACCCACCTCTTGCATCAGCACGACCTGTATGTGAGACATGGAGTCAAAGGAGATCATTTTGGAGCTTTAAGATTTGACTGCCATGCTGGATTTCAGACTTGCATGGGGCATTTAGCCCCTTTGTTTAGGCCCATTTCTCCTATTTGAAAAGGGTGTATTTATCCAATCCCCCATTATATCTAGGAAGTAACTAACTTGCTTCTCATTTTACAGGTTCATAGGCAGAAGGGACTTGCCTTGTCTCAGATAAGACTTTGCACTGTGAACTTCTGTGTTAATGCTGAAACGAGTTAAGACTTTGGGGGACTGTTGGGAATACATGATTGTTTTGAAATGTGAGGACATGAGATTTGGGAGGGACCAGGGGCAGAATGATATGGTTAGGTTGTGTCCCCACCCAAATCCCATCTTGATTTCTAGCTCCCATAATTTCCACATGTAGTGGGAGGTTCCCAGTGGGAGATAATCGAATCATTAGGGTGGTTTCCCCCATACTGTTCTCGTGGTAGTGAATAAGTCTCACAAGATCTAATGGTTTTATAAGGGGAAACCCCTTTTGCTTGGCACTCATTCCCTTTGCCATGTAAGACATGCCGTTAACCTTCCGCCATGATTGTGAGGCCTCCCCAGCCATGTGGAACTGTGATTCCATTAGACTTTCTCTTCTTTATATGTTACCCACTCTTGGGTATATCTTTATCAGTAGCACGGAAACGGACTGGTACATGAAGGAAAGAGTCACTGAAAAGAGTAGAAAAAGCAGTCTGAAATTGCCTACACTACCTCCTCACTCAGCCTCCAGCAATGGCCTCAGAGAGAGAATCTGTGCACTTGGAGGAGGGGTTGCACAGTGATTGTGGAACTTTGCATTGGAACTCAATGCTGGCCTCTCACAGTGGAAAGCAACACAGCTGGAGGGAACATTTAGACCAACACATGGAGGAAACATTTAGACCAGCCATAGCCAGAGGGGAATGTCCATTCCAGAGGTCAAAACCTGATACCAAAACCAGACAAAGACACAGCAAAAAGAGAAAACTACAGGCCAATATCTCTGATGAACATTGACACAAAAAATCCTCAACAAAATACTAGCAAATGAAATTCAACAATATATTAAAAAGATCCTCATCAGCCAGGCATGGTGGCTCATGCCTGGAATCCTAGCACTTCGGGAAGCTGAGGTGGGCAGATCACCTGAGGTCAGGAGTTAGAGGCCAGTCTGGCCAACATGGCAAAACTCTGTCTCTACTAAAAATACAAAAATTAGCTGGGCATAGTAATGCATGCTTGCATCCCAGCTACTCAGGAGGCTGAGGCAGGAGAATCCCTTGAACCCAGGAGGCGGAGGTTGCAGTGAGCCAAAACCACACCACTGTGCTCCAGCCTGGGTGACAGAGTGAGACTCTGTCTCAAAAAAAAAATAATAATAATAAAAAAAATCCTTCATAATGACCAAGTGGGATTTATCCCAGAGATGCAAAGATGGTTCAAAATATGCAAATCAATCAGTGTGATACATCATATTAATAGAATGAAGGACAAAAATCATATCATCATTTCAATTGGTGCTGAAAAAGCATGTGATAAAATTCAACATCCCTTCATGATAAAAATCCTCAAAAAATTGCTATAGAAGGAAAACACCTCAAAACAATAAAAGCCATATATGACAGATCCACAGTTAGTATTGTACTGAATGGGTGAAAACTGAAATCCTTTCCTCTAAGATCTAGAATGCGACAAGCATGCCCACTTTCACCACTGTTATTCAACATAGTCCTGGAATTCCTAACTAGACCAATCAGACAAGATAAAGAAATAAAGGGCATCCAAATTGGAAATGAAGACATAAAATTATCCTTGTTTGTAGATGTCATGATCTTATATTAGGAAAAACCTAAAGTCTCCACCAAGAAACTGTCAGAACTGACAAATTCGATGAAGTAGATGTTATGATCTTATATTAGGAAAAACCTAAAGTCTTCACCAAGAAACTATCATAACTAATAAACAAATTTGATAAAGTTGCAGGATACAAAACCAACATACAAAAATCAGTAGCATTTCTGTATGCCAACCATGAACAATCTAACATAAAAATCAAGAAAGTACTCCCATTTACAATAGCTACACATAAAATCAAATATCTAGGAACAAACTGTACCAAAGAAGTGAAAGATACCTACAATAAAAACTTTAAAATATTGATGTGAGAAATTGAAAAGAACACAAAGTGTTCACGGATTTGAACAATCAATATTGTTGAAATGTCCATACTACCCAAAGCAATCTACAGATTCAATGCAATTCCTATCAAAATACTAATGATGCTATCCACAGAAATAGAAAAAATAATGCTAAAACGTATATGGAACCACAAAAGACCCAGAATAGTCAAAGTCATCCCAAGCAAAAATAACAAAACTGGAGAAATCACATTGCCTGACTTCAAACTATACTACAGAGCTATGATAACCAAAACAGCATGATAACAGCATAGAAACAGACACATAGACAAATGAAACAGAACAGATAACCCAGAAATAAATCCATACTTCTATAGTGAACTCTTTTACAAAGGTGCCAAGATCATACAGTAGGGAAAGGACAGTCTCTCCCACAAATGGTGCTGGAAAACTGCAAAAGAATGAAACTAAACCCCTATCCCTTGCCATATACAAAAATCAAATCAAAATAAAGACTTAAATCTAGGACTTCAAACTATCAACCTAATAAAAGAAAACACTCCAGGACATTAGTCTAGGCAAAAATTTCTTGAGTAATACCTCCAAAGCACAGGCAATCAAAGCAAAAATGGACAAATGGAATCACATCAAGTTGAAAACCTTCTGCACAGCAAAGAAAATAATCAACTAAGTGCAGAGACAACCCACAGAATGGGAGAAAATACTTCCAAACTATCCATCTGACAAGGGACTAACAACCAGGACATAGAAGGAGCTCAAACAACTCAATAGGAAAAAATCTAATCATCCAATTAAAAAATGGGCCAAGATCTTAATAAACATTTCACAAAAGAAAACATACAACTGGCAAACAGGCATATGAAAAAGTGCTCACCATCGTTGGTAATCAGAGAAATAAAAATCAAAACTACAATGAGATATTATCTCACACCAACTAAAATGGTTTGTATCCAAAAGACAGGTAATAGCAAATGCTGAGAGGAGGTTCCAAGATAGCTGAATAGGAACAGCTCCAGTGTGCAGCTCCCAGCAGGAGCAATGCAGAAGATGGGTGAATTCTGCATTTCCAACTGAGGCACTGGGTTCATCTCACTGCATTTTGTCAGACAGTGGGTGCAGCCCACGGAGCAGGGCGGGGCATTGCCTCACCTGGGAAGCACAAGGGGTCAGGGAATTCCCTTTCCTAGCAAAGGGAAGCGGTGACAGACAGTACCTGGAAAATCAGGACATTCCCACCCTAATACTGCACTTTTCTAATGGCCTTAGCAAACAGCACACCAGGAGATTATATCCCATGCCTGGCTCAGAGACTCCCACACCCACGGAGCCTTGCTCACTGCTAGCACAGCAGTCTGAGATTAAACTGCAAGGCAGCAGCAAGGCTAGTGGGGGGGCATCCGCCATTGCTGAGGCTTGAGTAGGTAAACAAAGAGGCATGGAAGCTCAAACTGGATGGAGTCCACTGCAGCTCAAGGAGGCCTGCCTTCCTGTGTAGACTCCACCTCTGAGGGCAGGGCATAGCTGAACAAAAGGCAGCAGAAACTTCTGCAGACTTAAATGTCCCTGTCTGGCAGCTTTGAAAAGAGTAGTGGTTCTCCCAGCACAGAGTCTGAGATCTGAGAATGGACAGACTGCCTCCTCAAGTGGGTCCTTGACCCCTGAGTAGTCTAACTGGGAGACACCTGCCAGTAGCGGCCGACTGACACCTCATACAGCCAGGTGCCCCTCTGAGATGAAGCTTCCAGAGGAAGGATCAGACAGCAACATTTGCCGTTCTATGTTTGCTGTTCTGCAGCCTCCGCTGGTGACACCCAGGCAAACAGGGTCTCGAGTGGACCTCCAGCAAAGTCCAACAGACCTGCAGCTGAGGGTCCTGACTGTTAGAAGGAAAACCAACAAACAGAAAGGACATCCACACCAAAACCCTATCTGTACATCACCATCATCAAAGACCAAAGGTAGATAAAACCACAATGATGGGGAGAAACCAGAGCAGAAAAGCTGAAAATTCTAAAAATCAGAGCACCTCTTCTCCTCCAAAGGAACGTAGCTCCTCACCAGCAATGGAACAAAGCTGGATGGAGAATGACTTTGACAAGTTAAGAGAAGAAGACTCAGATAATTGGTAATAACAAACTTCTCTGAGCTAAAGGAGGATGTTCGATTCATCGCAAAGAAGCTAAAAACCTTGAAAAAAGATTAGACAAATGGCTAACTAGAAAAAAAAAGCACAGAGAAGTCTTTAAATGACCTGATGGAGCTGAAAATCATGGCACAAGACTACATGATGCATGCACAAACTTCAGTAGCCGATTTGATCAAGTGGAAGAAAGGGTATCAGTGATTGAAGATCAAATGAACGAAATGAAATGAAGCCAGAAGAGAAGCTTAGAGGAAAAAGAGGAAAAAGAAACAAACAAAGCCTCTAAGAAATAAGGGACTATGTGAAAAGACCAAATCTACATCTCATTGATGTATCTGAAAGTGACAAGAAGAATGAAAGCAAGTTGGAAAACACTCTTCAGGATATTTTCCAGGAGAACTTCCCCAAACTAGCAAGGCAGGCTAACATTCAAATTCAGGAAATACAGAGAACACCACAAAGATACTCCTCGAGAAGAGCAACCCCAAGACACATAATTATCAGATTCACCAAAGTTGAAATGAAGGAAAAAATGTTAAAGGCAGCCAGAGAGAAAAGTTGGGTTACCCACAAAGGGAAGTCCATCAGACCAATAGCAGATCTCTCGGCAGAAACTCTACAAGTCAGAAGAGAGTGGGGGCCAATATTTAACATTCTTAAAGAAAAGAATTTTCAACTCAGAATTTCTCATCCAGCCAAACTAAGCTGCATAAGTGAAGGAGAAATAAAACCCTTTACAGACAAACAAATGCTGAGAGATTCTGTCACCAACAGGCCTGCCTTACAAGCGCTCCTGAAGGAAGAACTAAACATGGAAAGGAACAACCAGTACGAGCCACTGCAAAATCATGCCTAATTGTACAGACCATCAATGCTAGGAAGAAACTGCATCAACTAACAAGCAAAATAATCAGCTAAAACCATAATGAGAGGATCAAATTTACACATAACAATATTAACCTTAAATGTAAATGGACTAAATGCTCCAATTAAAAGACACAGACTGGCAAATTGGATAAAGAGTCAAAACCTATCAGTGTGCTGTATTCAAGAGACCCATCTCATGTGCAGAGACACACATAGGCTCAAAATAAAGGGATGGAGGAAGATCTACCAAGCAAACGGAAAGCAAAAAAAAAAAAGCAAGGGTTGCAATCCTAGTATCTGATAAAACAGATTTTAAACCAACAAAGATCAAAAGAGACAAACAAAGCCACTACATAATGGTAAAGGGATCAATTCAACCAGAAGAGCTAACTATATATGTCACCCAATACAGGAGCACCCAGATTCATAAAGCAAGTCCTTAGAGACCTACAAAGAGACTTAGACTCCCACACAATAATAATGGGAGATTTTAACACCCCACTGTCAACACTAGACAGATCGATGAGACAGAAAGTTAACAAGGATATCCAGGAATTGAATTCAGCTCTACACAAAGCAGACCTAATAGATATCTACAGAACTCTCCACCCCAAATCAACAGAATATACATTCTTCTCAGCACCACATCACACTTATTCCAACATTGATGACATAGTTGGAAGTAAAGCACTCCTCAGCAAATGTAAAAGAACAGAAGATATGACAAACTTTCTCTCAGACCACAGTGCAATCAAACTAGAACTCAGGATTAAGAAACTCACTCAGAACTGCTCAACTACATGGAAGCTGAACAACCTGTTCCTGAATGACTACTGGGTACA
>NW_012100322.1:107090-114698 GCF_000951045.1 Mandrillus leucophaeus
CTTATACAAAAATTAACTCAAGATGGATTAAAGACTTACATGTTAGACCTAAAACCATAAAAACCCTAGAAGACAACCTAGGCAATACCATTCAGGCCACAGGCATGGGCAGGGTCTTCATGACTAAAACATCAAAAGCAATATCAACAAAAGCCAAAATTGAAAAATGGGATCTAATTAAACTAAAGAACTTCTGCACAGCAAAAGAAACTACCATCAGAGTGAACAGGCAACCTACAGAATGGGAGAACATTCTTACAATCTACCCATCTGACAAAGGGCTAATATCCAGAATCTACAAAGAACTTAAACAAATATACTAGAAAAAATCAAACAACCCCAACATAAAGTGGGCAAAGGATATGAACAGACACTTCTCAAAAGAAGACATTTATGCAGCCAACAGACACATGAAAAAATGCTCATTATCACTGTCCATCAGAGAAATGCAAACCAAAACCACAATGAGATACCATCTCACACCAGTTAGAATGGCGATCATTAAGAAATCAGGAAACAACGGGTGCTGGAGAGGATGTGGAAGAATAGGAACACTTTTACACTGTTGGTGGGACTGTAAACTAGTTCAACAATTGTGGAAGACAATGTGGCGATTCCTCAAGGATCTAGAACTAGAAATACCATTTGACCCAGCCATCCCATTACTGGGCATAAACCCAACAGATTATAAATCATGCTGCTATAAAGACACATGCACACATATGTTTATTCCAGCACTATTCACAATAGCAAAGACTTCGAACAACCCAAATGTCCATCAATGATAGACTGGATTAAGAAAATGTGGCCCATATACACCATGAAATACTATGTAGCCATAAAAAAGGATGAGTTCATGTCCTTTGTGGGGACATGGATGAAGCTGTAAACCATCATTCTGAGCAAACTATCGCAAGTACAGAAAACCAGACACTTCATGTTCTCACTCATAGGTTGGAATTGAAAAATGAGAACACTTGGACACAGGGTGGGGAACATCACACACCAGGGCCTGTCATGGGGAGGGAGGAGCAGGTAGGGACAGCATTAGGAGATATACCTAATATAAATGATGAGTTAATGGGTGCAGCACGCCAACATGACACATGTATACATATGTAACAAACCTGCACGTTGTGCACATGTACTCTAGAACTTAAAGTATAATAATTTTTTTAAAAAAATACAGAAACAACAGATGCTGGAGAGGATGTGTAGAAATAGGAACACTTTTACACTGTTCGTGGGAGTATAAATTAGTTCAGCCATTGTGGAAGACAGTGTGGCGATTCCTCATGGATCTAGAACTAGAAATACCATTTGATCCAGCCATCCCATTACTGGGTATATACCCAAAGGATTATAAATCATGCTACTATAAAGACACATGCGCAAGTATGTTTATTGCAGCACTATTCACAATACTAAAGACTTGAAACCAACCCATATGCCCATCAATGACAGACTGGATAAAGAAAATGTGGCACATATACACCCTGGAATACTATGCAGCCATAAAAAAGGATGAGTTCATGTCCTTTGCAGGGACGTGGATGAAGCTGGAAACCATCATTCTCAGCAAGCTATCACATGGACAGTTCCCACTCATAGGTGGGAACTAAACAATGAGAACACTTGGACATAGGGCGGGGAACATCACGCACTGGGGCCTATCATGGGGTGAGAGGCTGGGGGAGGGATAGCATTAGGAGAAATACCTAATGTAAATGATGAGTTAATGGGTGCAGCAAACCAACATGGCACTTGTATACCTATGTAACAAACCTGCACATTGTGCGCATGTACCCTAGAACTTAAAGTAGAAGAAAAAATAACTTAAAAAACAATAAAATAACAAATGCTGGTGAGGATGTGGAGAAAAGAGAAACCTATAGTTTTGGTGGGAATGTAAATTAGCACAGCCACTAGAGAGAACAGTTTGGAAGTTCCTCAAAAAACTAAAGTAGAGCCACCATATTATCCAGCAGTCCCACTGTTAGGTATATACTCCAAAAGAGGAAATCAGTATATCAAAGATGTAGCTACACTTCCATGTTAATTACAATACTGTTCACAATAGTCTAGATGTGGAAGTAACCTAAGTGACTATCAGCAGATTAATGGACAAAGAAAATGTGGTACATATGCACAACGGAATACTTTTCAGCCATAAAAAAGAATGAGATCCTGTATTTGCAGCAACATGCATGGAACTGGAGGACATTAAGTTAAGTGAAATAAGCCAGGCACAGAAAGACAAACTTAATATGTTCTCACTCATTTGTGGGAACTAAAATTAAAACAACTGAACTCAGGGAGATAGAGAGTACAGTGATGGTACTCCATAAATATACATACCTACTATGTATCCATAAAATTTTTTTTAATTTTAAGAAATAGATTCAGGAAAGAAGGACCATTCATAATTAAAAGAAAGTATTTAAAAGTAGAAAAATGTTTACATATCCAAGTCCAGCCACACTGACAGAGAGCTACTCTCTCTGTTCAAGCCTTCTTGAAAAAACAAGAAAGCAGTAATGGTCTACAGGGTCTTTTCCGGTCTTTGAATTTGTAGTCCTGTAATGCTCTCTTCCTAGCAGCACTTGCTTGACTTGTAATTTACATCTTGTCTATAGAACCCTAAGCCTTTCAATGGCCTGCCATGGCTGGCAATGTCACAATTAACATCTATAATGCATTTGAATATCAGGCAACCAAGTCTACCATGAAAATAGAGCATCAGCTCCCGTGTTTGTTGCAGCGCTGTTCACAGTAGACAACATTTGAATGCTAAGTGTCCATTAACAGATGAATGGATACTTACATGGTACATACAATGGAGAACTATTCAGCCACAAAAAATAATAAGATCCTGTCATTTTCAACAAGATGGATGAAACTGGAGGTCATCATGTTAAGTGAAATAAAGACAAACCATATGTTCTCACTTATTTTCAGATACAGAATTATCTTAATTAGGTCATTTGGAGGATGAAGGGGCTGGCTTGTCATACCCCTGCTTGCTGGTCCATATCTGATCTGTTGGAAGGTGGACAGCCAGGCCAGGATGCAGCCCACCCACACAGAGTATTTGAGCTTGGGAGGAGCAATGATCTTGATCTTCATCGTGCTGGGCGCCAGGGCAGTGATCTCTTTCTGCATCCTGTCAGGGTTGCCAGGGTACATGGTGGTACCACCAGACAGCACTGAGTTGGCATACAGGTCTTTATGGATGTCCACGTCACACTTCATGATGGAGTCGAAGGTAGTTTCGTGAATGCCACAGGATTCCATGCCCAGGAAGGAAGCCTGGAAGAGCACCTCGGGGCAGCGGAAACGCTGGTTGCCGATGGTAATGACCTGGCAATGGGGCAGCTGGTAGCTCTTCTCCAGGGAGGAGCTGGAGGCCGCCGTGGCCATCTCCCACTCAAAGTCTAGGGTGATGTAGCACAGCTTCTCCTTGGTGTCGCACGCAATCTCCTGCTCTGCCGTGGTGGTGAAGCTGTAGCCCAGCTCGGTGAGGATCGTCATGAGGTACTCAGTCAGGTCCTGGCCAGCCAGGTCCAGATGTAGGATGGCATGGGGGAGGGAGTACCCCTTGTAGATGGGCACCCGGTGGGTTAGAAAGGGTTAGAATTTCTGTTTGTATTTATGTAGGTGGTACATTAAATGTGTACAATTTTATGAATATTTTTCAGCCAGCTCATCAGAATACTGATTTTGTCAGTTAAAATAGCATATATTTCTGACCAAGACCACATCTGCCCCATAAGCACAGCCTGTGCAAGGCCGGCTTTGCAGGTGATTATATCCCCCTGGGTCATTTTCCCCTCCATCATGGGGCACCCCAGGCACCAGGATGTGATGGTGGATATGGGCCAGACAGACCTCTACGCGGGGCGACGAGGCCCAGAGCAAGAGAGGCATCCTGACCCTGAAGTACCCCACCGAGCACAGCATTGTCACCAAATGGGACCACATGGAGAAGATCTGGCATCACACCTTCTACAACGAGCTGGGTGTGGCTCCTGAGGAGCACCCCGTGCTGCTGACGGAGGCCCCCATGAACCCCAAGGACAACCGCAAAAAGATGACCAGATCATGTTTGAGACCTTCAACACCCCAGCCATATACATGGCCATCCAGGCCTTGTGGTCCCTGTACGCCTCTGGCCATACACTGGCATCATGATGTACTCTGTGGATGGACATTGTTTTAGAAGAAAATTCCGTTCTGAAATGATCAAAGCTAGATAAAGTGCAGAAGAGCGCTGTTGTTCAAGACGCTAAGTTTGATAATCAGTTCACCTGGAGGGAAAACATTCTAGTTTTCACATCTTTGCAATATTTTACATCTATGTTCAAGAGAAGCCTGAGTGAAGAAAAAGATAACATTTTAGCAGCAAAACCCTTAAACTCATGGTAGAATAATAATGAGACTACTTGGTTCAGAAGAAAATCAGAAGTAAAGAAAAATTTGCAGTGAGGGTAAACAAACTGAATTCATATTTCACAAGAATATACATATTTTAAGAGGAATAATACATGTTTGTAAGGAGAAAAAACGTTAAAGGGAATACATATGTTTATAAGGGGGTAAAAGTATGTTGACAATGAAGTCAACTCTCTGGGTAACCTAAGCATTTGAGGACAACAGGGAATGCAATTCCTTAAAAGAAATTTTTGTTTCAGAAAGAATTATCTATTAATGGAAGCTTTGTCTGAAAACATGGGGGCCAGGAGAGTAGAGAAGCAGAGAATGATTTTACTCTAGAAGAAAGCTGCAGATCTATGCACTGGTGATCTTTAACAAAGGATCTGTTTAGAAATGTAAATCTGTTTCCACTGCTCACAGCTCTTAATGTTTCCAGGGCTTTCTGGCCATTCTCTTCCACAGAGGCCCTGGCATGACAGCATATACCGAATGGGATGGCCATTAACGAGGAAATGTGGGACCGGGATAATAATCAATCCCAGCTGTCTTGTTATATGATCAAAGATAATTTTTAAAGCCCAAATGTTTTCCTTGATTTGGTGTTATGGCGATTGAGTTCATTTTTCAGTAGCTGAAAATGCATGACCATATATTTACCCCTAAACACTTAAAAGGGAAACAGAAAGCCATATTTTTCCAGAGAAGCAGACTTGGCTTGGCTAGACTATAGATCACATTAAGTGGGGGCCATCAGGCAAATGGGCCTAGATTTGGGACAACAAATTCTGTCAATGGATTTGCTCCATTAGACTTGGGTATAAACTACACCAAAATAATGGGATTTGGTTCCATGTGAGAATAAAATTATGGAGCTACAAAAAAAATTGCTTCTTCCCATTACAATCAACTACTAAAGGATTCTGCAAGTGAAATGCACTAAAATGAATTAGTTGTATAACTGTTACTCTTTCATTAAAATGATTTAATAGTTCTACAAATGTCATGGCATTAGCATTTTATGCAAAGCTATAAAACAGTAACAAGTAAAAAAAAATTCAACTGCCTTTAAAAGTCAGCACTTTTGGACTATGTTTATGAGACTACACGGTCACTTTGTGATATGAAATGGCAGCATCGCTAAGATAAATACTGCTTGCTGGCGAGTTTTATTTTGGGCAGGAGGCCATTAAAAGAATGAGGCAACAGAATTCATCTTTCATTTGGATGGGCTTCAACCCCCCATTTACATTGACTAACCCATCCTAAGATGTCTCTAAGGAGAAGAGAAGTTTTTTGGAGTATTTCCTTAAGAAATTATCTAATGACATATTTTTTACAATGTTTGAGGAGAAGGTTAAACATTTTTACATTGTTTACAATGTTTAACCTTCTCCTGTCAGGGCAACCAAAAACTTATTTACAGGCAGGTAACAGACAGGTAATATGTCATGGCAAAGCCCTAAAAGATCCATGTACAACATGCAGGTTATGGTTAATAATAATGTATGGTATTTAGGATTTTTGCTAAATGTGTAAATTACAGAGGCTCTTGCCACAGAGGGGAAAAATGGGTAACTATGTGAGAGATGATGGCTATGTTAATTCATTTCATTATATAATCATCTTACTACTATATATATATACTATATATAAATATATACAATATAATTTATAAATAAACACAATAAAATTTATTTAAATAAATTCCTAACAAACGATTTTTCTAGAAAGACAAAGGACACATTCATAGGTGCTATCTCTGTTGACAACTCATCCCCAGTCCATCGGATCTCCAAATAAATATTGGATATTTTCCATCCTCAATAGTATGTGATAAGTAGGTGATGCTTATGTTTTTTGTTTGTTGTTGCTTCCAAAACTGTTTCCTTAAACAAAATATTGATAAGTAATAACACACTTAGGCAGGACAGTAACCCCCAAGGTTCCACAAAGTTTAAATTATGCATTGGACATTAGCCAATTGCTAGGGTTTAATGGTAACAATTGCCTAGTGATACAGTTGGTATTCATATTAAAAGTAAAGATTTAGATTGCCGTAATTCTGATTGTAAATGGATAAGATGTAAATGGCTAATACGCTGTCAGCTGTCCTTCAGGAGCTGATGCTACATAAGAAACTGATTAGCCAAAAAAAAAAAAAAAACAGTACAAAATAAGTCTTCTCTTTTCTCTTACCAGCCTTATTCACACATGACCTAGGCTGCTTTTTGACTCATGTTTAGTAGCATGCCATGCAGAGGAAATAGGATGAGGTAGTGGAAAACACTGAATTTGGAATATTAAGATCTGGGTTAAAATTTTGGCTTGGCCTGAGGAAATTATATAGCTCATCTGAAACTAGTAGGCTGCACTAGAAGGTGTGAGTATCCTTTTATCACAGAATAATGCAAGGCCACTAGTGGCTGGCTCAGCAATTGTCAACAGCCATCAGATGGTATGGAAAAGCTTCTGTTGACCCCCTCAACATATATCCAATTGAACTGATGTGAAAGTCTTGTCACAGTGAATTAGAAACGGGCCATGTATGATCTAACTTCAATAATAAGCTAATTTCATTTATGTCTTAAATATCGAAATGAGATGTTAGTCTTATCACTTTTCAAATTCTATATTCTAATCACAATCATTAGCTCCCACCAATACCTCTATTTCTTTATTATTAAAATCTCCCCAACTTCAAAGGCAAGCAAACTGAGGCAGGAAATGAAAATGTACTGAGCCAGTGACAGAATGAGAAGAAGCATTCGTGAGGTTGGTCCTAACCATGGGGCCTTTGGCTATTACCAGACACTTTCATGGGAAGTCCCATCATATGAATCTTTCCCATAGTTGTGTGAAACATTTAATTTTGCTGCCTATATCAGAAAAAAGCAAGTATTGACTAAGCTTATAGTCAATATCTAAACATCTATTGCAGACTTGGGGATTTAGAAGGTTGTATGTAGATAGCATAATCTCTGCCCTCAAGAGGTTTACAGTTAGATTAGGAAGGTAAATATATAAATGAAAACTCAGCAAAGTATATGCAATGATTCTCAAACTATAGTTTGTAAAAGTTACCCAGGAAGCTTGTTAAAGATGCAGATTCCCAGGCTCTATACCTAGACCCATAGATTCTAAGACAGTAGATCTGGGTGGGTTCAGTAATCTGCA
>NW_012100322.1:115747-124086 GCF_000951045.1 Mandrillus leucophaeus
CTCTCCCTTCCATTGTTTGAAACACCTGTTTTAAGAAGCAGCTACACTAGCTATAAAGCCCTACATTAAGAAACTGGATACAAAAAGAGTAAACTTATAGTGCTCTTCTTATGGCAAAAGTAATTCTTTCTTTACAAAACAATTTATTAACCAGAACTTTAATTCGGAGACTGGGTAAGCACACTTAAAACACATTTCGATTTACTAAAGATAAATAATTCAACCCTTCAATAAAAAAGACTATGAGTTTTTTGGAAAGCAAGGGATTTTCTTACTCGTTACAGGAACCCCAGACTCTAGCACAGTGCTAGGAACATGATAACAGCTTTATAAACAAATGGTTGCCCAGTTAAACAGTCATATATGTTGTTATGACAAAGAATGAGATATCTGTGAAAAAAGGTTTCTTTTTGAGTACTGCCATATCCAGTTATTATTCATATTCCTAGGTAAAACTATTGCTTTGAAAATCAAGCCAGATTTCATTTATACTGTATTAGTGGTAATAAATTTAATTAAATATTGTACATGTCAATAATCAAACTGGATAATTCAATTGAAAACACACTGAACTCTAATTTGACTTATAGTTATCTGAGTAACTTCATTAAATTCATAATGTGATGGTTGATGAGAATAGCACAATGCACCGAGGCACTGAAAACCTATCTTGTTCCTCTTCTCTCCTCTCCTCTATTGATAGGGATCCTTATAGGTTAACTGACAGTTGCAACTTGATTTTCCAGGAAATAAATACATCTCTGAACCTTCAGAATAGCCGTATCCCAAACTGGTTTCCATTGCCATGAATTTCTTTTCTGACTTAGCATATTTCAGTTTCTCTTTCTCAACCTTGAGAAGTAGTATTAAAGGAACATATGGGATAGTTCACTCTTTTCCTTTGACTTGCCAAATGTTATCTTCAAAATTAAGTCATGACCATAAGGCAGTCAAAACATACGGGTCAGAAGTTCAAGAGGCTATCCACGACCCGCAGACAAAGCAGCTGTGTTGATCACCTAGAAAGTACAAACTAAATGTGGATCATGGGATTATATTGCTGAGAAATCAGAAAACTAGGCAAGGAGAAAATGTCCACATTGGTCATTAAAATAATCATTACAGTAGAAAAGATTTGCCTTAAAACCACCAGAAAATAGAGATTTATCTAAAGTGAACATTTTATATCACTATGCCACAAAGTAATAACTACAATGAAAATATTGCACTAATACAATTTGTGATCTTTGATGAACTAGAAATTGTGTCTTTGCTCCCACTGCCATTCGCCTCCTATTTTTGTGAACTCGGAATAAAATGACCAACTTAAGCTTCACTTTACAAATATGATTCCGGTTAATGTCCCAAGGGGAGCTATCAGCATGTCTCTTCCAATTGCCTCCTAGGGAACAAGAGACAAATAGTTGGCCTATTAAAAACAATGGATGCATTCACTTCTGTACCAGCCTGACAGGGACCCTGCGCTTCCGTTTACAACTGCCAGGTTCATTCAGCTCTTTGATTACCTTCTATCAGTGCGTTCACAACCAATTCAAGCCAATAGTGGGAGATAATTAAATCCACAGAAACAGAAGCAGTTTTTATGGTCACACCTGCTTAATGCCCCTCGGTCTATTTTCACTCACATATAATTAATAGTGTTCTCTGTCAGCAACTCAGACTTCCAGCAACACAGAGGATGGTAGTGAGAGCTCTGGGTATTGCCCTGGAATGAGCAGCTAGGTCTGAGTTTGTGTTCCAGCTGACACACTTACTGCTCCAGCTGATACACTTAGTTGTGCAACCTTCAGCATATTTAGTCTGTCTGAGCCTCAGTTTTCCTGTCTATAACAAAGGTAATAATACACACATCAGGAGAACATTGATATAAAGAACCAAACACATGTCACATACTCAACTAACATCAGTCCATTTACAAACACTGCTCAAAAATACGTTAGAATAACTATAACTTTGATGATACGGGACTTAAAAGAATGGAAATGAAAACCAGGCAATAATGGGTTCAGAATTGTTGTTTTAGTCTTACACAAACCAATGTGTCCCATAAGTTCAAATGGCAATCAGTTGCAACAAACTGGTTTCCAGTAGGTATAAATATGCCCTTATAAAGAAATACTGTATGATTCCACTTACATGAGGTATCTAAAATTGTCAAACTCATAAAAGCAGAAAGTACAATGGTGGCTGTTGGGGGCTGGAAGAGGGGGAAAAAAGGGGGAGTTGTTGTTCAATGGGTATAGAGCTTCAGTCATGCAAGATGAGTGTGTCCTAGAGTTATGCAGATGTACAGCATGGTGCCCATAGTTAACAATACTGTAATGTGTGCCTAATTTTGTTAAGAGGGTAGATCTCAGGTTAAGTATTCTTACCATGGAAAAAAAGAGGCATGGATATGTTTATTTTCTTGATGGTAGTAATAGTTTCACAGGTGTATGCATATGTACAAACTTATTAAATTGTATACATCAAATATGTGCAGCTTTCTGGATATCAGTTACACTTCAATAAAGCCGTGTTTAAAAAAAAAAAGAAAGAAGAAATAAATAGAAACACTTAGAAAGCCTCTACACAGCAGCTGCTCTCTATCCTAATAAAAAAGTACCTCATGGTAACCAGGAAGCTCTGCAATCAGCGCTTGCTGCTTTATCTCACTATCAGGAGCCTATTTCCTTTCCTTTACTCACCTTACCCAATTTTTCCTTCAAGACTCAACTTGGACGTCTCCTTCTCCAGGAAACCCCCACTCAAATGCCCTCTCTCATGTGCTCTCATAGTGCTCTGTTCACACCTTTACGTTTTCTTTCTTTCAGTTTAACTTCCTCTCTAGAACCATGTCTTCTCCTTGTATCCCCAGCACCTACCAAGTGCGGTGTCTAGCACACAGCGGTACCCAATAACAACTGCCAATTGACAGAATACACACTGGCCTCAGAGTCAGGGAGATGGAATCAAATTCTGACTCTATCACTTACCTGTTTGCCTTTTCTAATACTGTGACTCCATGTGCCCATATTAGCCATGCTCTCTCATATCATAGAATAAACATAAAGATGAAACAATCCCAGAAAAGGAGTTACATCTGCCTTTGTAATAACAGTCTCTGCCAGCTGCTTTTCAACATAGATAGGGGCAGAGTAGTACCTTGAACTAGATGATTTTTTCTTCAAAGAATCACTTGAGTGTTCTCTCTTGTGAAGAATGAGCATGGACTTTTGCTCTGGCAGAAGATTACAATAGGAATATTTGTGCCTTGCCAAGTCAGACCCCACACGATATCCACTGGCAAGCAGAGCCCGTGTCTGCTAAATAAAGTGGACTGATCTGTATATCGCATATTGCAGGAGAGAAGGACCTGATCCCCCAAACCCTGTTCTCTCATGGGAGAACCATGAGGATAGACCAAGGTGGCCCAGAAAAAGCCCCAGAGTAAAGAAAGGCAAGGCCTCTGGAATACAATTAACTGTGGAAAGGTATAATCTAGGCTAGTGACCAGGGCTCAACAGGCCTGAGACTTGGGAGTCAGGAGGCCTGGTAATAGCACAATGCATACTGCTACTAGAAGCCTCCTGGGACGCAGCCATCCTAACACAGTGTTGTTAGGAGATGTTTAAGTATGGACCACGGGAATAATGATCTCGAGCCCAACTTTGAGATTCCACAGTGGTCTGCACACGAACTTGAACATTCAACATATTGCAAAGGGAAACACCAGCATCTAGAGGACCCGGTTTCAACAGCAGTGCCATGAGCTAATATGAAGCAGTGATCAGGTTTCCCACTTCCCTCTAATTACGGTGTTATTAATAGAAGGAGAAATAATCCTTAAATAATTCACTAAATTTGGACAGAGTAAAGCTTTGGAGTTCTTGGAAATTTTGAAGTAGGGGCAGAAGTCTTAAGGCAAACACTGGATAGCTTCCAACCAGGATACCTGGGGTCTTAAACAGTGAATTTGACAATATTAAGGTGACAGGATCATATTTGTACCCCCAAATGAATGAAGTAAGTGTTATCAGTTACACTGATGCAACAGTGGGATCCACACAGCCCCACATAGGATCCATACAGAAAGAGCAAGGACTAGCCTGTTGGAAAAGCCAGCGCTGGTAAGAAACAGACATCAGGCTCTCAGCAGCATGGAACTGCCACCTCTGACCTCAGACATTTAGTTTATGACCTTCTTTTTTAGATTTCCACGTAAAGAAATCTTGTCATGTCCCATTCCCAGTGCCAATTTAAAAGGTAAAAGCAAAATTTTATGTAAGAATAATGTGTGGCATCTTCAACCAAGAAACATCGAGGTATTTCAAACCATTATGCAAAGGAAACTAGATAGGGGAAGAGTAGGCTGTTCCCATGACTTCTCTCACGCATTGGACAAATGTACCTAAGAAATCAGCTCACGCTGCCATGCTGGCCAAGTATAGGAGCACTGCCATCACTACCCCATTTTAAGAACAACCCTGCCACACCAGAAAAAGTGGCATTGCCCTTGTTGAAGTCTGATTACCTCAACAAATATGGAAATAAATTCTGGTTCTACTTCCCAGCCTTTACCCGCTAGCATGCGAGATCTCTAGACTAACTGGTAAATTAAAGGCTCCTGACAACCTAACCTTTTCCTTTTCTCTTTCTTCTTTCTATGTGCCTGAAATAAACAAAATAAACAAAATCCACATTCCCTCCATCAGACCCATTTCAACTACCAATAGAGAAATTGACATCACTCTGTAAGATGATCAAACAGGAAAAAAAATTCATGTAAAGCAATAAAGCAAATCAAATAAGGGGAAACCTGAAGAACCGGGAAAAATGCACCCCTCTGAAACAAGTTGGGGCTGTGTATGGTGGCTCACACCTGTAATCCCAGCACTTTGGGAGTCCAAGTTAGGAGGATTGCTTGAACCCTGGAGTTATCAGCCTGGGAAGCATAGTGAGACCCCATCTCTCCAAAAAAATAAAAATTAGCTGGGTGTGGTGGTTCACACCTGTGGTCCCAGCTACTTAGGAGGCTGAGGTGGAAGGATTGCTTCAGACTGAGAGGTCAAGGCTGCAGTGAGCCGTAATCACACTACCGCACTCCAGCCTGGGTGCCAGAGTATCTCAAAAAAAAACACAAAAGAACAAAAAAAAACTGGTGATCAGTAAAATGTAGTCTCCAAAGTTAACATATACATTAAAATTTAATACAAATTTCAAATTATCATTACATTACTTAACATAAAAATAATAATTTTCTAATCTTAATTTAAAATGCCAACGTACCACAAAAAGTGGCAAGTGGGGAAAGCAGTGAAAAAGTCAAGTTATACCAAATTTCTCATTTTCCAGACAGGAGTGGGCTGAAGTCAGCTCCTACTGACTCGGAAGAGCCGATGTTGCTCTTCTCTTGCCAATTCCAAGTTCAGAGTCATTGTGTTGATAGCTCGAAATCTGCCTCAGAGGAAGCATTTACACCATAGAGATCAGCCAATGCTATAGATAAGGCTTTTGTTTATTTTCCAAAGAGCCACTACTCTCCTCCAGCATATAGTCAGTGTGTGTGTGTGTGTGTGTGTGTGTGTGTGTGGTGGTGGTGGTGGTGATAAAATATGCCTAACATAAAATTTGCCATTTCAAGCATGCAATCCAATGGTATTAAGTACATTCACAATTTTGTGCAACGGTCAACATTATTCATTTCCAGAACTTTTTCATCATCCCAAACAGAAACTCTGTACTCCCTGTAACTCCTTCTTCCCCTCCACTCAATGCCTGGTAACCACTGTTCTTTCTGTCTCTGTAAATTTGCCTATTATCGTATCTCCCATAAGTGGAATCATACATTATCTGTCCTTTTGCATCTGACTTACTTCTCTTGGCATCATGTTTTCAAGGTTCATCTGCGTTGTAGCATGTATCAGAATTGTCTTCATTTTTAAGAATGAATAGTATTCCATTGTTTATATGGGCTGCATTTTGTGTAGCCATTCATTCACTGATGGAAGTAGATACTTTTTAATGTTTGTTAATAAATAGAAAAATATGTTTAAATAATTTTTACTACCTACATGAGTGAGCAAAGATCAGAACAAACTCTGAACTTCCTGCTAATAAGACCGCTGTATTCTCAGTTACTTAGAAAATAAAAGAAAATATTGTAACCCACTATCAATGAAATGGGTCATACTCTTACCAGTGACATGGTCAAGGACTCCCAGCATGTTGTACTGGAAGCCCTCATCAAGAGTCTTGGCACAGGAGTTAATAAATGAAGAAACACAAACACATTGAGCACCTGTTCGATTCCATGAACTGTGTATGGTACAGTCACATATATCATCTCATTAGTTCTTATGAAATAGATATTCTCCATATTAAAACCCTATATTCACTCTTTAAGCCACTGTGTACATCAATATTTAAACTCTTTAATGATACCAACGAACTGGCTATTCCCTGTTAACTTATCTAGTCTACATTGCAGTTCTTTCTACAACGAGAACATAAAAAAAGAAATCATGCTGTCAGAGGTATGTTGATGAGAATAGAAGAAGAGATTTTCAAGCCATTTCTGCAAGCACAGTGATACGATTTGGCTGTGTATCTCCACCCAAATTTCATCTCAAACTGTCATCCCCACATGTTGAGGGTGGGAGGTGATTAGATCATGGAAGCCATTTCACCCCTGCTGTTCTCAAGATAGTGAATGAGTTCTGATAAGAGCTGATGGTTTTAAACTATGGCACTTCCTCACGCTCTCGCTCTCTCTCCCGGCATCATGTAAGATGTGCCTTGCTTCCCCTTCACCTTCCACCATGATATGTTTCCTGAGGCCTCCCCAGCTGTGAAGAACTGGGAGTCAATTAAACCTCTTCCCTTTATCAATTACCCAGTCTTAGGTAGTTCTTTACAGCAGTGTAAAAATGGACTAATACATTCAGGTTATTTGCACTCATTTCACAATACTGAGGAAGAAAGATACTGTTTCTGATAAGGAAAAAGGCTTAGGTGGTCCAGTAACTTACTAATCCAGTCAAAAGGCAAGAACCCAGTTTAAAAGACATGAAATAGAAGTTAATTCACCTAGGAAATGGATATGCAGTTTCTAAAGACTCAGACTACCAGATGGACTAAAAGTTGTGAACAGTAAGCAACTATCGTGGTACTGTTTGATCTCCTTCTAGCCATGCAGCTGCTTGCTGTTCTTATAGCCATGGATCTATGATTTCCTTATGCCCATGAAGTTGCCTGGTTTCCTCAGGCCCATGGTGCTGCATAGTTTCCTCATACATGGTGCCGCGTGGTCCCCTCATGCCCATGGAGCTGCATTGATTCCTCATTGTCATGATGCTGCATGGTTCCTCATGTACATGGTGCTGCTTGGTTTCCTCATGCCCATGGAGCTGCATGGTTTTCTCATGGACATAGAGCTGCATCGTTTCCACATCCCCATGGAGCTGCTTAATTTCCTCATGCCTATGGAGCTACATAGTTCTCTTATGGACACAGAGTTGCATGGTTCCCTCATGCCCATGGTGCTGCATGGTGTCCTCATGCCCATGGAGCTGCATGGTTCCCTCATGCCCATGGTGTTGCATGGTTTCCTCATGCCCCTGGAGCTGCATACTGCCTCATGCACATGAAGCTGCATGGCTCCTCATGGCCATGGAGCTGCATAATTCCCTTATGGCCATGGAGCTGCATGGTTCCTCATGCCCATGGAGCCTCATAGTTCCCTCATGACCATCATGCTGCATGGTTTCCTCATGGGCATCATGCGGCATGGTTTCTTCATGCCCATAGAGCTGCATGGTTTCTTTAAGGTCAAGATCCAGCATCATTCCCTCATGCCCATGGCCATGATGAGGTACAGGGAATTTTTGCCTCATGAATGTGCCTAGTTGAGGACAGGGGATAGAGAGGGGCATGTGTGTCCTGAAGGGATTTAGACAGACCTTACACTGCAAATATTCCCCTAACTTTGCTCTTTTGTCTTTCAAAGCAAACAAGCCAAAAAGATGGAGGGCATGGTTCATCAACGCTGGTTACCTATTGGAATCACCAGTGCTGCTCTTAAAAAGCACTAGTCCCAGGCCCAGCCAAGACCAATTGCAGCAGAATCTACCGGGGCATAGCCAGGATTGAAAACAAGTAGCACAGGCTGGGTGCAGTGGCTCAAGCCTGTAATCCCAGCACTTTGGGAGGTCAAGGTGGGTGGATCACTAGATTAGGAGATCGAGACCATCCTGGTTAACACGGTGAAACCCCATCTCTACTAAAAACAAACAAATTAGCTGGGCGTGGTGGCGGGTGCCTGTAGTCCCAGCTACTCC
>NW_012100322.1:125486-162917 GCF_000951045.1 Mandrillus leucophaeus
CTTGAACCCAGGAGGCAGAGGTTGCAGTGAGCCAAGATCGCACCATTGCACTTATTTAGAAATAGGTTCTTGTAGATGATCAAGTTAAGGTGAGATCATTAGGGTGAACCCTAATCTAATATGACTGGAGTTCTTATGAAAAGGAGACATTTGGACAGAGACATTTACAAAGGGAAGGCAATGTGAAGCCACAGGGTAAATATCTACATGCAGAGGAATGCCAGAAGCTACTGGAAGCTAGGGGAAAGGCCTGGAACAGATGCCTCCCTCACAGCCTTCAGAAAGAACCAGCCCTGTTGACACGCTAATTTCAGTCTTCTAGCCTCCAGAAAAGTGAGACAAGTGTCTGATGCATAAACTACCCAGTTTGTTGTACTTTGTTATGGCAGCCCTGGGAAAGTAATACAGTATCCAAAAAAAGTACTGGTTTAAAACCTAGTGAACAATTCAAAACCAAACCACAAATCCAGAGCCCTAGGTAAAGAGAGGCATTCAAGCTATCATGCCAAAGAAGGCAGGTATCAGAAAGAGCTGACTAGAGAAAGTTAGAATGCTAGGGGCTGGCGTGGGATCAGGGGAGGAACCAGTCGTAAAGAAATCTCAAAGACAAAGGGGAAATAGGCTCACTTCATAAACACAGATTTAGCACCCACTGTGGGCCAGGCACTTTCCTAGGTGCTGGGGATACAAAGGTGAGTAAGTCATACCCTGCCCCCAAGGAGTCATGTGTCATCTGCTCCATTAGACTGTTGTTGATATCATGTGCCAAGATTGCAGCAAGCAGAGTGGTTTGGGGGCATAAAGGGATGGGAGGTACTCACACAGCAATGTGGGTGCTTGGGGAAGACTTCCTGGATAATAGGATATCTAGACTCAGTCTTGAAGAATGATATATTGGCAGGGTGGACAAAAAGAGGTCTATTTTCATAAAGGACCCAGGGGCCTCTCGGTACCGTGTTGAGAATGTCTAGTAGGATGTGATTCTTTTTAAAAATGGAAGAGGTGGCCAGGTGCGGTGGTTCACACCTGTAATCTCAGCACTTTGGGAGGCCAAGATGGGTGGATCACCTGAGGTCAGGAGTTGGAGACCAGCCCGGCCAACAAGGTGAAACCCCATCTCTCCTAAAAATACAAGAATTAGCTGGGTGTGGAGGCGTGTACCTATAATCTCAACTTCTCGGGAGGCTGAGGCAGGAGAATCGCTTGAACCCAGGAGGCAGAGGTTGCAGTGAGCCAAGATCGTGCCATTGCACTACAGCCTGGGTGAGAGAGCAAGACTCCATCTCAAAAAAAAAAAAAAAAAAAGGAAGAAGCATACCTTCACTCACACACACACGCACACACATTCTCACACACACACACTTGCACATAAACCACCACAGGTTTAGCACCTCCAGAACTGGAGAGCATCCACAGAAATAAACAACCAGCAGAAGCAACAGCCACTTTACAGAGCAGAGGGGACTGTGGCCATTGGGAGTAACTGACCCCTGTATATGGGCACCTGAGATCAGGAGAAAGGGAATAAAACCATGCACACCATGTGGAAACTGGTTGTACTTCTTCAACAAACACGTGACATGCTCTGCACCACTGCTGCCTTTGAGAACTGTCAGAAAAACAGAGAGAGGACTTTGCAGGGGTTCATGACAGCAAGTGGGAGCAGAGCCAGATAAATCAGAATAGAAACTTAAATAATGCGGATCTCATAGTGTTGTTGTAAGAAAACAAGCACAAATAGAGCAACTGGGATATACCACCTCCAGCTCCATCTATCAGTGTTTGGTCAACCTGCATTTGCATTTACTTTATCATCTTGTGTTAATTTGTCATCATGATCACTTACCCATATTCGTTTCTTGAAAGCAACCTATTTCGGGAATGATGGCTTCGTACCAGAAATGAGGCAGCTTTAATGACTCCAGTGAGTGGCAATCTAATGGGATCACTGCGGCTGCGAGCCTGAGCACCGACAAGCTCAGCAGCAGCCTCCTTTGTGCAGCAGCGCTCTCTAATTGGGTCTAATGGAGGAGTTGGAGGTATTCTCTTTCTGCCTTCCTAATGATATTAACATCTTCATGAGGTTAATAAACTGCTAACCTGGGCCAACGTGAATCGCTTCCTGTATAATATAAAAACTTTCTATTTGGAGTCTTATGCAAGCACTAGGGGTTACTATTGTTGTGATAGCTGTGTCTGTTATTGTGTATAACAGGCTTTTCCTTCTTTTCTAGTCCAAGAGCCAGAATCAGAGACTACCAAGGACCTGATCTAATTCAGATTACTGACAGTGGTGGAGGATCCCAGAGGCAGTTGGTTAAGGAGATCCTCCTGGTTGGGTCAGATCCTTTATGGTCTGTACTGCCCCCTGCTGGCCTGGGGAAGGAGGAGCGACCCTCTAACACCCCTTGGGAGATGGAAAGTACCAGAAGACAAAATATGAAGAACTATTCTTTATTATCACCAACTATATGCTTTTCTGTTTAATACTTACAAATTCCTATAGGGTAGGTCTTACTACTGTCATTTTATGTATGAAGAAACCTATCCTCTAGTGGTAAACCAGCTTACCTAGAGTCACTAGGGTATGGGAGTGTCAGATCCAGGACAAGGTAGAAGTCAGTCTGGTTTGCTACTGTTGTTTGAAGTGAAAACTGCATGTACTTTACTTTAACACCAGAGCAACTTGGGCTTTCACTTTAATTCCCTAATGTAAGAGCTATACAATGTTAAAAAAAGTTACTTAAATGAGCTAAGTTCTGTTTCATCTACAAAACATGAATTATCGTATCTACCTTGAAGGACTGTTGTGGGGGTTAATAACAAGGTAGGCAAAGCACAAGGCCTAGAATACAGTAGTTGCACACAGATGGAGGGTGGTATTGGGAGCCAGAGACAGAGGGTGGATAATGGTAGGCTTTCCTATGGACACTAGTGGCTCAGTGGTTGCTTCATTCAGGTCCCTAGGAGGTTTTAACTCAAAGTCTGGGCTCAAAAAATATACTAGAATGCTCAGCTAACAATGCCAGCACATCTGAATAGCTCTTTACCACTTATAAACCAATTTTGCGTATATTCTATTTGATCTTCTCAAATATGTACCTGTAGATGTATAAATGTGCCACAGATAGTTGAGGAAACACACAATATGTCCAGCATTATACTAAGCACATAAAATAATGGCTGGATTTCATCTTCATAACAATCCTATAATTATTTTCTCCATTGTCTAGATGAGGAAACTGAGCCTCAGAAAGATTAAGGAAATTTCCCAGAGTCACACTGTATTAAGTTGCAGAGCTAAGACTTGAACACTGGCCCATATGACTACAGAAATCATTTCTCTCAACCATTGGGCTACACTGCCTTTTTCTGAAGAAGGCAGACAAGTATTACATTTTAACTATATAGACAAGGATATTCTGACTTGTGTAATAGTGATATAGTTTGGCTCTGTGTCCCCACCTGAATCTCATCTTGCAGCTCCCATAATTCCCACATGTTGTGGGAGGGACCTAGTGTGAGATGATTGAATCATGGGGGTAGGTCTTTCCCATGCTGTTCTCGTGAGACTGAGTGGGTCTCATGAGTTCTGATGGTTTTTAAGATGGGAGTTTCTCTGCATAAGCTTTCTTTTTGCCTGCTGCCATCCACATAAGATGAGACTTGCTCCTCCTTCCGCCATGATTGTGAGGCCTCCCCAGCCATGTGGAACTGGAAGTCCAATAAACCTCTTTCTTTTGTAAATTGCCCAGTCTCAGGTGTGTCTTTATCAGGAGCATGAAAACAGACTAATACAATAAATCGGTACCAGTAGAGTGGGATGCTGCTGAAAAGATACCCAAAAATGTGGAAGCAACCTTGAAACTGAGTAACACGCAGAGGCTGGAACAGTTTGGAGGGCTCAGAAGAAGATGAAAATGTGAGAAAGTTTGGAACTCCCTAGAGACTTGTTGAATGGCTTTGACCAAAATGCCGATAATGATATGGACAATGAAATTTAGGCTGAGGTGGTGTCAGATGGAGATGAGGAACTTATTGGGAACTGGAGAAAGGTGACTCTTGTTATTTCTTAGCACAAAGACTGGCAGCATTTTGCCCCTGCCCTAGAGATCTGTGGAGCTTTGAACTTGAGAGTGATGACTTAGCGTATCTGGTGGAGGAAACTTCTAAGCAACAAAGCATTCAAGAGGAAACTTGGGTGTTGTTAAAGGCATTCAGTTTCAAAAGGGAAACAGAGCATAAAAGTTGGGAAAATTTGTAGCCTGACAATGCAATAGAAAAGAAAATCCCATTTTCTGAGGAGAAATTCAGGCAAGTTGCAGAAATTTGCATAAGTAATGAGGAGCCAAATATGTCACCAAGACAATGGGGAAACTGTCTTCAACTGTCAGAGACCTATGCAGCAGCTCCTCCCATCACAGGCCCAGAGGCCTAGGAGGAAAAAATGGTTCTGGGGGCTGGGCCCAGGGTCCCTGTGCTGTGTGCAGCCTAGGCACTTGATGCCCTGTGTCCCAGCTGCCCCAGCCATGGCTGAAATGGGCCAACATAGAGCTTGGGCCATGGGTTCAGAGGGTGGAAGCCCCAAGCCTTGGCAGTTTCCACATGGTGTTGAGCCTGCAGGGGCACAGAAGTCAAGCACTGAGGTTTAGGAACCTCCACCTAGATTTCAGAGGATGCATGGAAACGCCTGGATGCCCAGGCAGAAGTTTGCTGCAGGGGTGGGACCCTCATGGAGAACCTCTGCTAGGGCAGTATGGAAGGGAAAGGTGAGGTTGGAGCCCCCACACAGAGTCCCTACTGGGACACCACCTAGTGGAGCTGTGAGAAGAGGGCCACCATCCTTAAGACCCCAGAATGGTAGATCCACCAACAGTTTGCACTGTACACCTGGAAAAGACTCAGACACTCAGTGCCAGCCCATGAAAGCAGCCAGGAGGGAGGCTGTACCCTGCAAAGCACAGGGGCAGAGCTGCCCAAGACCATGGGAACCCATCTCTTGCATCAGAAAGACCTGGATATGAGACATGGAGTCAAAGGTGATCACTTTGAGCTTTAAGATTTGACTTCCCTACTCGATTTCAGACTGCCTGGGGCCTTTAGCCCCTTTGTTTTGGCCAACTTCTCCCATTTGGAATGGCTATATTTACCCAATGCCTGTACCCCCATTGTATCTAGGAAGGAACTAACTTGCTTTTGATTTTCAGGCTAATAGGTGGAAGGGACTTATCTTGTCTCAGATGAGACTTTGGGCTGTGGACTTTTGAGTTAATGCTGAAATGAGATGAGACCTTGGGGGACAGTTGGGAAGGCATAATTTGTTTTGAAATGTGAAGATTTGAAATTTGACAGGGGCCAGAGGCAGAATAATATGGTTTAGCTCTGTGTCCCACCCAAATCTCATCTTGTAGCTTCCATAATTCCCACATGTTGTGGGAAGGAACCCAGTGAGAGATGATTGAATCATGGGGGCAGGTCTCTCCTCATGATAGTGAATGGGTCACACGAGATCTGATGGTTTTAAAAACGGGAGTTTTTCTGCAAAAGCTCTCATTTTGCCTGCTGCCATCTATGTAAGATGTGACTTGGTCCTCCTTGCCTTCCACCATGATTGTGAGGCCTCCCCAGCCATGTGAAACTGTAAGTCCCATAAACTTCTTTCTTTTGTAAATTTCCCAGTCTCAGGTATGTCTTTATCAGCAGCGTGAAAATGGACTAATGCAAGGAGGAAACTTGTTCAAGAACTCACAAGATGTATTTGGCAAGTAAATGTAGGAGGATTTAAAGTCTTAAAACTGGAGTAAATTGTTATTAGCATAAATCTAAAATAATGTTGGCACAAAAAGGTTCCAGGTGACAGCTGGAGAAGAATTTTGTGAAACTCATCATTCTTCAAAAGCATTAGTGTGCAAAGATAAATTAATAATAATGGGAAAGACCAATTATTCACTGAATCTAGAATGAAATGAGGAGAAAAATATTATCTCTTTGCAAATCTGGCCCAGTACTTTCACTATAAATTAAAATCTGTGATAAATCACAAATAAATTGAATAGACATCTGCAGCAGAAATTAAATTACCAAAGAAAAACTACACATTTGGGGAGTTTTATGAACATGGAAAGCTTTAAGAGAGATGGCTTTCTTTGTGGATTGTTTAATGGAGTCATTTCTTATTTAAAATTTTTAAAAGAATAAATGTAATGCCTTATGAATATTGAGAATTTTCTAAGAACTAGACTATAAGGAAGGTGTCTCCAGCAGTTTCTCCAGGCTTTGTCAATCTCATAGTATCAGATACATAAGGACACAGTGATACACAAATGTAATGCCTAAAGATAAATTTAATACATTGCAGTTACGAGTCCAACTTGTGACTTTGGCTTATGGCAAATCACAGTTCAGTTATGCTTACAAAAATCATGAAATCAGAATGTAAAGGAAGATCTTTATAAAGATGAACTTTCTTATCTTTAAAGATAGCTACGTTTCTGTATATCTAAGATGTGCTTTGTATTTAAAATGAATAGTGAAGGGGGCCACTTCCAAGATGGCCAAATAGGAACAGCTCCAGTCTGCAGCTCCCAGTGAAATCAATGCAGAAAACGGGTGATTTCTGCATTTCCAATCGAGGTATCTGGTTCATCTCACTACGACTGGTTGGACAGTGAGTGCAGCCCATGGAGGGCGAACTGAAGCAGGTCAGGGCATTGCCTCACCCAGGAAGTGCAAGGGATCAAGGTATTTCCCTTTCCCACCCAAGGGAAGCCAAGACAGACTGTACCTAGAGAAAGTGTATACTTCTGACCAAATACTGCATTTTTCCCATGGTCTTAGCAACCAGCCAACCAGGAGATACCCTCCCATGCCTGGCTCGGTGGGTCCCACACCCACGGAGCCTTGCTCACTGCTAGCACAGCAGTCTGAGATTAACCTGCAATGGTGCATCTTGATAAGGGGAGGGGCATCCACCATTGTGAGGCTTGAGTAACTCACAGTGTAAACAAAGCAGCTGGGAAGGTTGAATTGGGTGGAGCCCACCACAGCTCAGCAAGGACTAGTGCCTCTCTAGATTCCACCTCTGGGGTCAGGGTATAGCAGAATAAAAGGCAGCAGACAGCTTCTGCAGACTTAAACGTCCAGTGGTTCCCTCAGCACAGCATTCAAGCTCTGAGAACAGACAGACTGCTTCCTCAAGTAGGTCCCTCACTCCCACATAGCCTGACTTGGAGACACCTCCCAGTAGGGGCTGACAGACACCTCAAACAAGCGGGTGCCCCTCTGGGATGAAGCTTCCGGAGAAAGGATCAGACAGCAATATTCTGCTGGAGATATCCAGGCAAACAGGTCTGGAGTTGACCTCCAGCTAACTCTAACAGACCTGCTGTTGAGGGACCTGACTGTTAGAAGGAAAACTAACAAACAGAAAGGAATAGCATCAACATCAACAAAAAGGACATCCACACCAAAACCCCATCTGTAGGTCACCAACATCAAAGACCAAAGGTAGATAAAACCACAAAGATGGGGAGAAACCAGAGCAGAAAAGCTGAAAATTCCAACAACTGGAGCACGTCTTCTCCTCCAAAGGATCACAGCTCCTTGACAGCAAGGGAACAAAACTGGATGGAGAATGAGTTTGATGAGTTGAGAGAAATAGGCCTCAGAAAGTCGGTAATAACAAACTTTTCCAAACTAAAGGATCATGTTATAACCCATCGCAAGAAAGCTAAAAACCTTGCAAAAAGGTTAGACGAATGGCTAACTAGAATAAACAGTGTAGAGAAGACCTTAAAGGACCTGATGGAGCTGAAAACCACAGCACAAGAACTTCGTGATGCATCCACAAACTTCAATAGCCAATTCAATCAAGTGGAAGAAAGGATATCAGTGATTGAAGGCCAAATTAAGGAAATAAAGCAAGAAGACAAGATTAGAGAAGAATGAAGAGAAACAAACAAAGCCTCCAAGAAACATGGGACTATGTGAAAAGACCAAATTTACATTTGATTGGTATACCAGAAGGTGGCAGGGAGAATGGAACCAAGTTAGAAAACACTCCTCAGGATATTATCCAGGAGAACTTCCCCAACCTAGCAAGGCAGGCCAACATTCAAATTCAAGAAATACAGAGAACACCACAAAGATACTCCTCAAGAACAGCAACCCCAAGACACATAGTTGTCAGATTCACCAAAGTTGAAATGAAGGAAAAAATGTTAAGTGCAGCCAGAAAGAAGGGTCAGGTTACCCACAAAGGGAAGTCCATCAGACTAATAGCAGATTTCTCAGCATAAACCCTACAAGCCAGAAGAGAGTAGGGGCCAATAGTCAACATTCTTAAAGAAAAGGATTTTCAACCCAGAATTTCATGTCCAGCCACACTAAGCTTCATAAGTGAAGGAAAAATAAAATCCTTTACAGACAAGCAAATGCTGAGAGATTTTGTCACCACCAGGCCTGCCTTACAAGAGCTCCTGAAGGAAGAACTAAACGTGGAAAGGAACAACCAGTACCAGCCACTGCAAAAACAAGCCTAATTGTAAAGACCATCAACACTATGAAGAAACTGCATCAATTAACGGGCAAAATAACCAGCTAGCATCTTAATGACTAAATCAAATTCACATATAACAATATTAACCTTAAACATAACGGGCTAAATGCCCCAATTAAAAGACACAGACTGGCAAATTAGATAACGAGTCAAGACCCATGGGTATGCTGTATTCAGGAGACCTATCTCATATGCAAAGACATACATAGGCTCAAAATAAAGGGATGAAGGAAGATCTACCAAGCAAATGGGGAAAAAAAAAAAAAAACAGGGGTTGCAATCCTAGTCTCTGATAAAACAGACTCTAAACCAACAAAGATCAAAAGAGACAAAGAAGGCCACTACATAATAGTGACAACTCAACAAGAAGAGCTAACTATCCTAAATATATATGCACCTAATACAGGAGCACCCAGATTCATAAAGCAAGTCCTTGGAGACCTACAAAGAGACTTAGACTCCCATACAATAATAATGGGAGACTTTAACACCCCACTGTCAGTATTAGACAGATCAACAAGACAGAAAATTAACAAGGATATCCAGGACTTGAACTCAGCTCTGCACCAAGCAGACCTAATAGACATCTTCAGAACTCTCCACCCCAAATCAGCAGAATATACATTCTTCTCAGCACCACATCGTACTTATTCTAAAATTGACCACATAATTACTAGCAAAACACTCCTCAGCAAATGTAAAAGAACAGAAGTCACAAAAAACTGTCTCTCAGACCACAGTGCAATCAAATTAGAACTCAGGATTAAGAAACTCACTCAAAACTGCACAACTACATAGAAACTGAACAACCTGCTCCTGAATGACTACTGGGTACATGCCAAATTAAGGCAGAAATACAGATGTTCTTTGGAACCAATGAGAACAAAGACACAACGTATCAGAATCTCTGGGACACATTTAAAGCAGTAGTAGAGGGAAATTTATAGCACTAAATGCCCACAAGAGAAAGCAAGAAAGATCTCAAATCAACACCCTAACATCACGATTAAAAGATCTAGAGAAGCAAGAGCAAAAAATCCAAAAGCTAGCAGAAGGTAAGAAATAACTAAGATCAGAACAGAATTGAAGGAGATAGAGACACAAAAAAAACCCTTCAAAAAAATCAGTGAATCCAGGAGCTGGTCTTTTGAAAAGATCACCAAAATAGACCACTAGCAAGACTAATAAAGAAGAAAAGAAAGAAGAATCAAATAGACACAATAAAAAATGATAACGGGGATATCCCACCAATCCTACAGAAACACAAACTACCATCAGAGAATACTATAAACACCTCTATGCAAATAAACTAGAAAATCTAGAAGAAATGGATAAATTCCTGGACACATATACCCTCCCAAGACTAAAGTAGGAAGACGTTGAATCTCTGAATAGACCAATAATAGGTTCTAAAATTGAGGCAATAATTAATAGCCTATCAACCAAAAAAAATCCAGGACCAGATGGATTCACAGCCTAACTCTACAAGAGGTACAAAGAGGAGCTGGTACCATTCCTTCCAAAACTATTCCAATCCACAGAAAAAGAGAGAATCCTCCCTAACTCATTTTATGAGGCCAGCATCATCCTGATACCAAAACCTGGCACAAACACAACAAAAAAAGAGAATTTTAGACCAATATCCCTGATGAACACTGATGCAAAAATCCTCAATAAAATACTAGCAAACCAAATCCAGTAGCACATCAAAAAGCTTATCCACCATGATCAAGTGGGCTTCATCCCTGGGATACAAGGCTGGTTCAACACACGCAAATCAATAAACATAATCCATCAAATAAACAAAACCAACAACAAAAAACACATGATTATCTTAATAGATGCAGAAAAGGCCTTCGACAAAATTCAACAGCCCTTCATGCTAAAAACTCTCAATAAACTAGGTATTGCTGGAATGTATCTCAAAGCAGTAAGAGCTATTTATGATAAACCCATAGTCAATATGACATTGAATGGGCAAAAACTGGAAGCATTCCCTTTGAAAAATAGCACAAGACAAGGATGCCCTCTGTCACCCTCCTATTCAACATAGTGTTGGAAGTTCTGGCCAGGGCAATCAGGCAAGAGAAAGAAATAAAGGGTATTCAATTAGGAAAAGAGGAAGTCAAATTGTCTCTGTTTGCAGATGACATGATTGTATATTTAGAAAACCTCATTGTCTCAGCCCCAAATCTCCTTAACCTGATAAGCAACTTCAGCAAAGTCTCAGGATACAAAATCAATGTGCAAAACTCACAAGCATTCCTATACGCCAATAACAGACAGAGAGCCAAATCATGAGTGAACTCCCATTCACAATTACTACAAAGAGAATCAAATACCTAAGAATACAACTTACAAGGGATGTGAAGGACCTCTTCAAGGAGAACTACAAATGAAATAAAAGAACCCACTGCTCAATGAAATAAAAGAGGACACAAACAAGTGGAAGAACATTCCATGCTCATGAATAGGAAGAATCAATATTGTGAAAATGGCCATACTGCCCAAGGTAATTTATAGATTCAATGCTATCCTCATCAAACTACCACTGACTTTCTTCACAGAATTGGAAAAACCACTTTAAAATTTATATGGAACTGAAAAAGAGCCAGCATAGCCATGACAATCCTAAGCAAAAAGAACAAAGCTGGAGGCATCACGTTACCTGACTTCAAACTATACTACAAGTCTACAGTAACCAAAACAGCATGATACTGGTACCAAAATAGAGATATAGACCAATGGAACAGAACAGAGGCCTCAGAAATAACACCACACATCTACAACCATCTGATCTTTGACAAATCTGACAAAAACAAGAAATGGGGAAAAGATTTCCTATTTAATAAATGGTGCTGGGAAAACTGGCTAGCCATATGTAGAAAACTGAAACTGGATCCCTTCCTTACACCATATACAAAAATTAACTCAAGTTGGATTAAATACTTAAATGTAAGACCTAACACCACAAAAACACTAGAAGAAAACCTAGGCAGTACCATTCAGGACATAGGCATGGGCAGACTTCAGGGGTGAAACACCAAAAGCAATGGCAACAAAAGCCAAAATTGACAAATGGGATCTAATTAAAATAAAGAGCTTCTGCACAGCAAAAGAAACTATCATCAGAGTGAACAGGCAACCTACAGAATGGGAGAAAATTTTTACAATCTACCCATCTGACAAAGGGCTAATATCCAGAATCTATAAATAACTTAAACAAATTTACAAGAAAAGAACTTAAACAAATTTACAAGAAAAAAACAAACAACCCCATAAAAAAGTGGGCAAAGGATATGAACAGACACTTCTCAAAAGAAGACATATATGCAGCCAACAAACATATGAAGAAATGCTCATTATCACTGGTCATCAGAGAAATGCAAATCAAAACCACAGTGAGATACCATCTCATGCCAGTTAGAATGGCGATCATTAAAAAGTCAGGAAACAACAGATGCTGGAGAGGATGTAGAGAAATAGCAACGCTTTTACACTGTTGCTGGGAGTGTAAATTACTTCAGCCATTGTGGAAGACACTGTGGCGATTCCACAAGGATCTAGAACTAGAAGTACCATTTGACTCAGCGATCCCATTACCGGGTATATACCCAAAGGATTACAAATCATGCTACTATAAAGACACATGCACACATATGTTTATTGTGGCACTACTCACAATATGAAAGACTTGGAACCAACCCAAATGTCCATCAGTGATAAACTGGATTAAGAAAATGTGGCACATATATACCATGGAATACTATGCAGCCACAAAAAAGGATGGGCTCATGTCCTTTGCAGGGACATGGATGAAGCTGGAAACTGTCATTTTAAGCAAACTATCACAAGGATGGAAAACAAAACACCACATGTTCTCACTCATAGGTGGGAGTTGAACAATAAGGACACATGGACACAGCACAGGGAACATCATACACTGGGCCTGTCAGGGGGTGGGGAGCTGGGAGAGGGATAGCATTAGGAGGAATACCTAATATAAATGACGAATCGATGGGTGCAGCAAACCAAAATGGCACATATATACCCATGTAACAAACCTGCACGTTGTGCACATGTACCCTAGAACTTAAAGTATAATTAAAAAATAAAATGAATAGTGAAAAGAATATAAATACTATACAAATAAAATAACATTGTGTTTCTTAAAAGTTGTATCTAAAGGGAAATATTTTCAAAATTATTGGACATCTTGCAATTTAAAACAACCCTATAATTTGTCCTTTCCCTCTATAAAGTAAAAAGATAATTTATTGTTCCTTCATTCTTATGTTTTTATTTTTATTTTAAATTTATATTTTTTGCTTTTATTGCAAATATTCATATTTCTTCAATCTAGACTTTCAAGGCAAGAAAGTGAAATTAAGGAGTTTGCCTTAAACACAGACTCACCTGCTTTGCAAGGAGAGTTTTCCCTTTCTGTGACCACAGCATGAACAAAGACACACCTGGCCATTCAGCAGTACTGGGCAGGGGAATTGTCTGTATCTCATAAACCACTATGGGTCACCACAATATGACAAGACAGAGGGGTGATAAGTGTCCGGGAGCTAGGAGGGAAGTCTCCCACCTATTATGAGATGCTTTACTGTGGAGGAAGGGAGAGTCACCTTGATAAATAATAGATATCCCTAAATCTCAGCCTCTCCACTCCAAGCCTGTGCCATCTACTGACCAATCAAGAGACATAATACCCTGCACACCACACTCCCTTTTCTCCTTATCTCTGCTATCTCCTTCCCACTCCTGTTGATGGCATGATGTGTGTAAGACTCTTCTGTCTGCAACAGTGAATCCTTTGGCAAAGAAGCCAACAAAGCTATTTTCACAGTTGTCTCTTGAGGTAAATAAAAATTGGGAGTTAGGAGCAGCTTCTTTCAGAAAAGCCAAGGGCAGATCCATGTACTCTCTGCACCTTCTTTTGGACCGTGACCCCTGAAGCAGACCAGTGAGCCCAGGGTGTCCATGTGTGAGAGCAAAGCCTTTTCTCTCTCCCAGCAGGGATGCTTTAGGTACCCAGCCAGTACAGGAGCTATCGCCCAAGCCAGAGGAAATGTTCAGCCTCTGTCTCAGTCACATAGGAGGATAACACTGACATTTCAGTGTATACTTTTGTCTGGTTGAACAAACCCCTTTCTTCTAGAAAATAAGGCTGGGTCAGATGTTTTTATTTTTAGAAATCCGTAAGGGATAAAATCCATCCAGGCAGCCTAGAGAGGGTAATCCATAAATCAGACATCAGAGCTAAGACTTCATTGCACAGTAACTGTGAGCGGGAAGAGAAGCTTGGCAATGATTCACTTTCCCCCTACGTGGTCTCAGACTAGAATATCACTAAAGCCAAGACCAGCTTCCAGGCAGACCTATGAAGGTTGCCTTCTGCCTCTGCAGATAAGAAGTCCAACAGGAAGCAAGATACATGTTTCTACAGCACCTTCCTGATATGCAGTTTCTAAAAGAAAGCTAGGGTTGTTTTTTTCTAATTGTATACCATTGTATAAATGTTGGTCTTTATTACTATACGGAATAAATACAATAAAATTGAGAAGGAAAATGTGCCAAAGGTTTATTGCATGCTATGAAGAAGACTGGACCTGGATTCAGAAGGCCTGGGCTCTCCCGCTGCTGTATACAACCAAGTCCTCAGCTGACTCACATGGGCTCTCAGTTTCTCTGTAAACCAGCGTGATTGGAAGGGTGGCAGATTGGCAGCTCCTGGACTGAATGTTCAGTGCTTCTCAAAAAGTTGAATTTAATCACCTTTAAATGGGACACCTGCTCTCCAGATGGCCAGGGTCCTGTCATCTTTTTGTCTCATATCTGGTTTTCCTTCACACATTTATGATACCAGCCTAGCCCTGAAAGCATTTGAGCTTGAACTTAGAGAATCTCAAGGATCTTTCCCAGTCTTTAAAATAAATTCACGATGTTTTGACACAGGATATCAACCACTAATGCTCCCTCTTTCCCTTGCTACTTGGATGTCTCAGCTTGAGCTGCATTTTGAAAATGAAGAAAGAGGTAAAGGCAGCCTAGCAGGAGGAAGGAAAGGCATTTGTTAAGATATGACACTGGGCAGCGCCACCCCACATTCCAGAACTGCAAGCAGTTGGGCCTGACTAGAGAGAAGGGTATAGGCAGTGAGGTAAGGGGAATAGAGAAACTGAAGCAAATACTGAAAGGAATTGTGATTTAACTGGAGGCCCTGAACTTTGTTCCAAAAGCTGGAGAGAGATGGGAGAGCAGGGAGGGCATTGAGGGCTTTTAACCTGTTAAATTTCTATTTTAAAGCCATTATTTTGAAGGCTGCATGGAGGATAGGCAAATATCTTCCCCACCAGCAAACAGTACTTTCCCCAACAGTAAAGTGATAGGCGTAGATCAAAGGTTCACAGTATCGCTTGCATATAAGAATCACACGAGAAGCTTGTAACAGTGCTGATAACCTAGCCTCACACCAAGAGATTTTTATTTAATTGGATGGCGGGTGTGGGGTGCGGAAGGGGTGGGTAGGGGGTACTTATTAAAGTGTGAGACCCTTAAGGACACTTCTTGCTCTGAAATTCTATCAACTGTGTCAAGGGTGGTCCCCATGATTCAAATTGAAGAATGATGAGGAGCCATTTCCTTTGCATCTTCAAACCCCAAAATCTGAAGCAAGGTTTAGAAAGATGTCCCAACAGTTTACATCACTCTTCCTTAAATTGCCGGTTTTCTTGGTCATATCCAGTTTCTCCCTGAAAAAGCATAGAATTATTTCCTAGTATGATTTCCAACTTCTATTTTAGAATTTCACACTCAAATCATTTTGATGTGAAAAAATACCAGCACCTCCCAAATAAATGAAAAACAATTATAAAATAAGCAAAACCTATTTGCAACCAATAAAGGATTGTTTAAAATCAGTAAATGAGCATATATATCAACGCTTAGTGTGTGTAACATTTTCCAGAATGAGTCATTCCAGGCTTGTGGGCGAGCAGGCTCCCTGCTCATTTTCTGCTTCTATCTTCTCCTAGTCGGAACCTGAGGGTGTTTACTTGCTTGCTTTTTTTTTTTTTAAGTGAATATTTATTGGGTAATTCGCATAGGCCAGGCATTGTGCCAAGGGCTTTACAAACAAGTATCTATCACCACTGTATTAATAAGTAAACTGAATGGAGGATAAATAACTCAAGGACACAGAGCTAGTAAGAAGCAATGCTGGAATTTGAATCTGCAATCATGCGCCCTAAGTCCATGGGCTTCATCCACCATGACCCTACACTGTTTCACCCCTCCTCCACAGCTCTCTAATTTTATCTTGTCTCCTACCCTGACCTGCGGAGCCAGATTCCACTCTGAGTTCACTGAAGGTGTATGCAGAGGTAGATTAAGAGTACACGCACCCCTGAGACCATTTGGTCCACGCAGCTGAGTTTAAGTTTGCTGTCAATAGGGCGCCCTCTGCTGTTTAAGCAATGTAGATGTGTTTAAAGATAGAGGACCATGAAGATTTCCTTCTTATGAGGAAACCTATATTTTTTTAGATTCGTTATTTTATTGTATCTTCACAACAACCCTGAAAAACAGGAATTATATTAATTTCACAAATGAGCATCTTACAGACCAGGGAGCTAGGTTTAAATCCACATCTATTTGACCTTGACATCTTTTTTTTTTTTCCTTTTAATTATTATACTTTAAGTTCTGGGATATATGTGCAGAACATGCAGGTTTGTTACATAGGTATACACGTGCCATGTTGGTTTGTTGCACCCGTCAACCGCTCACCTACATTAGGTATTTTTCTTAATGCTATCCCTCCTCTAGCCCCCCACCTCCCCCCACCCGCCAACAGGCACTGGTGTGTGATGTTTCCCTCCCTGTGTCCACGTGTACGCATTGTTCAACTCCCACCTCTGAGTGAGAACATGCGGTGTTTAGTTTTCTGTTATATGTTAGTTTGCTGAGAATGATGGAGGAAACCAATTCTTGAGCTGAATGCATCCCTTATAAACAAACCACTGTACCTCCCCATCATAAAGAAAACACTTCCACTCCACAGATCACCCCAAAAAGGGCTTCAATCCAAAAAAGCCAGAGACATCAGTCTCATCTTTCAAGATTGATTATATTCAAATTCAAACCATGGAGTCATTACAGTGGTCCCGAAATTAGTCTCCACCTCTCCTGTTAGATGCTATGTTCCTGTGTTTGCACTGTTCACCCTGAACTGACGCTTTAACCTTTATAACCATTGAAAGTGTGATTATGAGAAGAGGGAATGTCTCCTACCATAGGCATCATAATGCTTCTCAGCTTGCTGCTAAGAGTGCACCGCCCTGGATGCTTTTTTTCTTTACCCGGAAATTATAAAACATTTAGGGACTCCTGGGGCACGTTAATCATAAAATATTCAGCAACATCTGTGGCATTTTATTTACTGACATACTAGACCCAGAAAATATGGTGCCTGTATCGCACCACGTGAACGGTTACGCTGAGACTGGAGGTGCTATTTTATGGTCCTTTGCTTCCAGGCTACCTCTCTCTCTCACGTGGTCTTTGTCCCCAGCACCTTACAGGCATGGGGCTACCAGTACAAGCTTAAGAATAGGTTTGTGCTCAGAGTCTCCTGGAGCAAAGTAATTTCTAACAAAGGCAGCCTTGTCATGCTGGGATGGGGTTATATCCATCTTCTTAAGAACTGCACAAGTGAGTCACAGGGGCAAGGGAAGAACAGGCAAGGTCACAACTGAGGTGGGAATTGTCCGGAGGATTGTGAGACCAAACTCCTCTCTCCCTGGATCCTGTGCATGCAATTAACACACACACACCGCGCGCGCGCACACACACACACACACACACACACACACACAGAGAAGCTTCCAGCTGCTTTGCACCAGAAACTGACAGAATTCCTAGAAAGGATAGCAGACCAAAAATCAAGACACATGAGTTATTTTAGGCAGTCAGTCAATAAATAAACAATCAACACCTTCACTGTGCCAGGCTGTGTGCCAAGCTCAGCCACCATATGATTCTAGTGCCCTGTGATTCTCTGTGTTCTTCTATGGAGTGGGCTTCAGGGTGGAGGAGACAAGAAAGTCACTTGGAGAGCTGCTGGGGACTACACACCCTCCTGGCACTGAATTCTAATGAACAACTGCCCTCTGCAGCCCAGGCTCATCCCATTCCCAATTGCATGCTTATTTTGAAAAAGTCTCTCACTGGATATGGTTCCTCCCCTTCAAGAACCATGAGCTTAGATCCTTTATAAGTAAAGTGGCCACATATCTGGTTTGTCCAGAACAGTCCCAATTTATGCCTGATATCCTGGCTATTTTATTGATAACACTCATTTTCACTCTCCGAAGTACCTCGGGTTGGGATATAAATTATATAGTCATCCGATATAAGAATCCTTCCAGATATAGTGTGACTTTAACACACCTTCACAAAGATGCCAGGGCATCAGAATCTTCCCTCTTCCCGCAAAGAAATCTCCCCAACTATTTTGAGATTCCCATTTGGGATGTCTCATAAATGTCTCAGCCTTCACGTGGCGGCTTCCATTCTTCCTCCACTCTTGCTCTGCTTCCCCCAGAGTCTCCAGGAAAAGCTGTAGGAATGAAGACCCCTTGCCACAGCCTCTGCCTCTCCCACCACTGAGGGTTTCGCCCGTGGAGGCCTCCACTGAGGCCTGGCATAACAGCACCTTCACTGCCCCCAGTTCTGCATAGTGAAAGGGGAGAGTCCCACGTACCTCCTGTGCCACACTCAGGCAGGAGGCCTAGGAAGCAAAGCCCGCTCAGGCCCCCAGTGACGCCTGGGGGTCTTCCTTGCGTAACATCTAGTGTCACTGCTCATTTCTCATTTTACAGAGACCACAAAATCATGACCTCTCAACCAGACCTAAATTGCTGGTGTGCTTTTGTTTTTGCTTTTTACATTGAGCCAATGTTTTAGAATTAGATTTTACATAAAATCAATGATGTGCTGAAGAACCGCTCGCAAGAGCCAAGAGTTCAATTTTCAAGAATTTTGTGAGTGGCTGTTATACAAAACTGCTATTAAAACTTAAGTTATATAAACATACATCTAAATGAATTCTATTAAAACAAAGGCAACAATTCGGTTGTGGTGATGACTGTGCAAGTTGGTAAACAAACTAAAATTTTTAGAATACAAAGGGTGAATTTTATGGTATAGAAATTATATCTCAATAAAGCTGGGTTTGTTTCTTTGTTCATTCGTTTATTTGAGACAGGTTTTTGCTCTGTCACCCAGGCTGGAGTGCAGTGGCACAATCATAGCTCACTGCAACCTCAACCTCTCAGGCTCAAGCGATCCTCCCACCTCAGCCTCCAGAGTAGCTGGGACCACAGGTGGGGGATAACAGACATGAGCCACCACACCCAGCCTAAAGCTATTAAAAAATAAAATTTTGTAAAGGTAATAAATATTCAACATTTATTACTTGCTAATTATTTTATTACAATTTACTGTGGCCTATGTTCTTGTAGTAATTTATACCTATTGTATCTGTAGAGTGAAAATGCTATCTAATGGAATGCCATTGCACGTCTCTTACAATTCCACATAACATTCTTTAGTGGCTTAAACTAAGTCATGATGAGGGTATTGACACCATAGAAATAGGCAAACATTACAAATAAGGGCTTGGTTCATTGTTTGTTGATTGTCTAGACTTAAGAAAGTAATGGAGAAAATGCTAATAATGCAGATTAAACTTAAAACTGCGTTATGCCTGTAGTCTTTACCTTGTGAATAGCATAAAAAATTGACAAAGTAGTCTTCCAGTATCTGAAAACTATTATCCAGTTCAGAAAAGAAGTCACTTATCTCCCTGATAAACAAGTGTAGTTATAATATGAATGTTGATTGATACTTTCATGAACCATAACAAAACAACAAAAGTGAAACAACGAAGATATGTTAGAACTTCACTAATAATCAAGCTTTTATTCGTAGTAAGGTTATGTGACCCTATTGTTGGTGGTAGAATTATAAAACCCAATGATGGATTTAGTAAGAAATAGCAAGTCACACAGTATTTTAAATTTTATGAGTATTTGCAAGTTGTATGCTACAATGCATTCTTTATATCAGTAAAATTTATAATACATATTGCATATATGCGCACACACCCACACACACACACACACATTTTGTTACTGAACACTTCCCAGCACACCATTGTCTAAAGTCCTCATTTCAAAGCTTCTCTTGAAAAATTGAATCTTGTATTATTGCCTATCTGCCCACCTAGTAGCTGAAGCTGAGGATCACCCTGTCTTCAACCTCATTAGATAGATAAGATGCCTCATCCCCCTCTAGACAGGCATGCAGTCTCTAGTTCATGCACAGTGCCCACCACTGCCTGCTGTTTTGCACTCTGCTTCTCATGTTTTTATTATCTTCCTGACTCTTGTAGGTTTCTGAGTTTAAACCCCTTCTCATAGGCTCTCTCCTTGAGATTCAGATACAAGTTTTTAAAATGCTGATCAGAGCGCTGAAAACTGAAACAGACACAATACTGACCTCCTATGGAAGACTGACTCATGGTCCCACAGACGTCCACATCCTAAACCCCAGAACTTGTTACCTTACGTGGTTGAAAGGATTTTGCAACTGTGGCTAAGCTAAGGACCTTAAAATGGGGAGATTACCCTAGATTATCTAGGTGGGTTCGGTGTAATCACAAGGGTCCTCCTTGGAGGGAAGTGAGAGGATCAGAGTCAGAAGAGGAAGGTGGAGAGACAGAAGCAGTGGCTGGAGTGATGTGCTTTGAAGACAGAGAAGGCACCATGATCCAAGGAACGCAGTTGGCTCCCAGAAATAGAGGAGCGTAAAGAAACACTCATATAAAAACAGACTCCTGGGAAAGAGGTTTTATCCAGCATTGGTATGGAATTTGACCACGCATTGGTATGGAATTTGACCACACAGGAAATGGCAACTGCTACGTATAGTTGAGGAGGGAATAGGGCCACCATGAGAACCAGAGGAAAATAGCTTAGAGGGAAAAAGGGTAAGTAGACATAATTGGCTTCCTGCATCTATATTTTAGGCCTGACTTGAAAATAGTCCAAATATCCTTTGAAAAAACGGTAAATTTACAGTAATAAGATCAGTTCTGATTCTTCGGGAACTCCTAAAGCACAAAGGGGCCTCTATTACTAAACAGACAGACTGGACTCTAGGAGTCATAATTTCTACATAAGGTTTTAAGGAGGGCAGTTTTTTCAACTTCACTAATATTCTTTCTACTGAATAGTCTTTTTCGTACACTGCCATGAGACTAGTTGTCCAGTTTTTTATTTTTTTTTTACTATTCTAAATAATCTCAATTTAACAAGAGATTAATAAAACTGATTTTGTGAAAAAGCAAGTAGAATGATTGGCAGCAGTCTACAAATTCTATCCTTTATCAATAATGGATGTGTAGGGTGAGCCAACCTCTTTCTCTCCTTGAGGCCCTGCCCAGATTCATAAAATAGAAGCTTCCACCAACACATCTACCCTCCTGAGAAACTTCCATTAGCAATTCTACCCTCTTGGTCTTCTGGAAGAGAAGAGGAACCACTTATCTGATGGTTGAGATTGGGGCCAAAAATGCACAGCTCATACATAATCTCCAGCTGAGCCTAGAGAACCAAAATGAGACTCTAAAAACTGAAGAGTTATAGAATTGGGCTGAATATTACTAAGCATTCCTGTTACTCAGTAGGGAGGAAATTTTAAAAGGATATAAATGTGACAATTCTTGAAGAAAACAATAGTAGTCCATGTTTATACTCCAATAAAGTGCATATTTGTATTTGCATTTCTTTTTAATCTGAAATGCGATAATCTGTTACACATTAGTCCCCAACTTACTTTTTTCCCTTAATAATGTGTCATTGGAATCCCCCCAGGTCAATATATGTAAATCTGATTCACTCTTTTTAATATTGGTACAACAATTTGTATTGAGGATTATTCTAATTCGTCTATTCCCCTATCAATGTTCATTTGGGTTGTTTTCAGTTTTTTTTCTTCTTGCCACTATAAAACAACAAATAAGCATTGTTTCTCATCCATCCTTAAATACTTGTGTTTTTTATCATAACATAGATTCCCAAAAGAGACTACAAGGTCAAACAACATGACATATTCTAAACATTGTCAGATGTTGCCAGATGCTTTCCCAAAAGGTTGTAGCAATTCACATTTCAACCAGCAATGTATAACTACCCATTTTCCTTTTCACTAATTGTGTTTCTGAAGATTCCCATTTTTACCATATAATGGCTTAATTTTTATTTCCCTGAGTACTACTGAAATAAAGCATTTTTTCATGAGTTTCCTGGCTACTTGCATTCTTCTTTCTGTGACTTTTTGGTGTATATACTTGGCCTATTTTTTTCTATTAGGTTATCTACCTTATTCATATCCATTTTTTAGAAATCATTATTTATTAAAATTGCTAAATTTTGCCTTTCATAGGTGTTGAAATATTTTTTTCTTTTTGTCTTCTATCTCTTGCATTCATTTATGTGATATTTAACCTTACACATTTTTAAGCTTTTTGAAGTTTAATATATCTATCTCTTATTGCAGCACAGTTTCATACCTTTCTTAGGAAGTTTTTCCACACCCAAGGTTGTGAAAATATGCTCCTAAATTTTATTATTTTATCTTTCTACATTGATACCTTTATCAGAAACATTTTTGTTGAGGTAAAATTCACAGACACAGAAATGCATAGGTCTTAAGGGTAAAATTCAGTGAGCTTGGACAAATGTGTACATCCACATAACCAAAACCTGTTGAGCTAGAGGACAATTCCATCACTCCAGAGGAGTTTTGTATGCCCTCTTGTAGTCAATTTGCAGCCATCATTGGCAACTACTGCTCTGATTTCTATCACATACATTAGTTTTCCCTGTTATTGAACTTCATATTAACGAAACCACACAGTGGGAACTCTTTTGTGTCTCACTTCTTTCAATCAATATATGTTTTTGAGGGTTTTTTCCCACATGATTGCCAACCTGTAGTCCACTGTATCAATATACAAGGGTTTGTTTACTCAGTTTCCTGTCGATGGCCATTTGGGTTGTTTCTAGTTTGGGGCTCTTATGAAGAAAGTTTCCATGAACATTCATATACATATCTTTGTGTGAACAGACTGGATATATGTTTTCATGTCTCCCTGGGGAAACACTTAGGAGTGGATTTGCAAAGTCTTAGGGTAGGCAAAAGTTTAGAAATTGCCAAAACTTTTTCCAAAATGCCTGCACCACTTGTTATGTCTGCAAGCAAAATATAAGAGCTCCTGCTGCCTCACATCCTCACCAATATTGGGTGCTGTCTTTTACATTTTAGCCATTTTAGTAGGTTTGAAGTGGCTTCTTATTGTGATTTAAATTTACACTTATTTAATACTGTAATTAATAATGTTTTGTCCCTTTTTATGTCCTTAGTGCCACTTAAATGGGGTTGTCTTTTATTGTGGAGTTGTAGTTCTTTATATGTAAATATATGTCCTTTATATTTATGTCATCCATATGTATTGTGATATATGATATATTCCTTCCATCTCTGGCTTGTCTTTTCATTTTGTTAACAATGCCTTTTCATTAGAAGATATTTAAATTTTGATAAAGCCAAATTTGTATATTTTTTTCATTTATGGTTAGTACTTTTCATAAGAAATCTTTGTGTATATCAAGTTTATTAACATATTGTTTCCTTCTAGACACTTTATAATTTTACCTTTTAAACACAGGTCAATTATTTATCTTCAATTAAGTTTTGTTTATAGAGTTAGGTAAGTATTAAAGTTCATTTTTTTCCCATGTCTATTCAGTTATTCCAGCACCAGTTGCTGAAGAAAAAAAAAATCCTTTCCCCATTGAATACACGTGGTGCTTTTTTCAAAAATCAATTAATTGTGGCCAAGTGTAGTGGCTCACAGCTGTAATCCCCACTCTTTGGGGGACCGAGGCAGGCATATTTCTTAAGTCCAGGAGTTCAAGACCTGCCTTGGCAATATAGTGAGACCCCCATCTCTAAAAAACTTTTTAATCGATTGATGGTATATGTGGGTTTATATCTAGATGTCCTATGCTGCTCCATTCATTAATTTATTTATCTACTTGTTCTTATGCCAATACTACAGGCTTAATTATCATGGCTTTATAGTAAGTCTATAAATCAAACTTTGTTTTCATTATTCTAGGTCCTTTGCCTTAAATGTGAATTTCAGAATCAACAGGCTAATTTCTAGCCCCCTCAAAAAAAGGGGGCTCTGAAATTTTAATTGGGATTACATTCACTCTATAAATTAATTCTGGAAAAATTGACATTTAATAATATTGAGTCTTCCAATTTATGAAGTGGGTGTATTTCTTCATTTATTTAGGTCCTCTTTAATTTTTCTCAGCAATGCTTTATAATTTTCAGTACATAGGTTTTGCACAACTTTTGTTAAATTTATTTTTATATATTTCATATTTTAGGCTATTACAAATAGAATTGCTTATAAAACTTATTTGCTTCTAGTATGAAATGCAACTTTGTATATTGATCTTTCACTCTGTTACCTTGCTAAGTTCAGTTATCAGGTTTGATAGTTGCTTTGTGGATTTCTATATGCCTAGTCATGTTGTCTGCAAACGAAGATTATTTTACTTCTTTTTTCTTATATTTTTTGCCTTTTATTTCTTTTACTTGACCTTCTGCACTGGCTAGGATCTTCAGAAAAATGTAGAATAAAACTAAAAAGGGTGAAAGTTATTAGGTACAAACATATTTCAGAATGTTAGATATTGCTGATTAACCAACATTTTATCTTTTTATTTTATTTTATTTTATTTTTGAGACAGAGTCTCGCTCTGTCACCCAGGCTGGAGTGCAGTGGCACGGTCTCAGCTCACTGAAAGCTCTGCCTCCCAGGTTCAAGCGATTCTCCTGCCTCAGCCTCCCGAGGAGCTGGGACTTCAGGTGCGTGCCTACACACATGGCGAATTTTTGTATTTTTAGTAAGGATGAGGTTTCACTATGTTGGCCAGGCTGGTCTTGAACTCCTGACCTCATCATCCACCCACCTCGTCTTCCCAAAGTGCTGGGATTACAGGCGTGAGCCACCACTCCCAGCCATTTCACCTTTTCTAATGTCCCTCTTTATCTCTGTAGCTATTAACAGAGCTACAAAGTATGTGAAACAGATAGAAACAAAGGGTGAAATAGTTAAATGTTCAATGTGATAAAGACCATCTATTTTAAAAATACAGTTAACTAAATGATGAAATAATATTTGAAAAGAGGTAAGGTTTTCCAGTTACATTCATCATGTCTGAAAGTACAAATCATGAAAAGTGTTTTTCAATGTGATTTTAGTTGGCAGATTCTAGGTTTATTTTCACAGACCTGTAATTTGCAAATGAAGAAATTAAAATTGTGAATAACCTACTTTAAAAAGTTAAACTTGTTAGCAATCAAAGAAATGTAGATTAAAACGGTAATGAGAAAATTCCATATTCTAGTTAAGGTGCTTCTTCTGCAGGCATCAATAGATCCCTATACTTCCTCTATTATAGAGATAACCACTGTAAATTGAAATTGTCTGTATATTGTATTATCTCCTTCTAGATGAAATCTTTGTGAGGGCAGGGTTAGTTCAATAAGAACACAAAGATAAAAAATAATTAGAATGCCTAGAATTGTCAAAGACAAAAAGAATTAGGCACTCTTGTATACACTGCTGGTGGAGGCATAAATTGATAAAGCCTTTCTCCAGAGCAATTTGGCACAGTATCAAGCTCCTTAAAATATGCATAAACTTTGACCTAGCAATTTAATTTCAAGGAAATTATTCTAAGGAAATAACTCATGTGCCCAAAGATTTCTACATAAAAATAGGTACAAGATATAGGTAATCTGCGTGTCCAAAATTGGGAAATAAGTAAAATAAATTATGATATTTATAATGGAATTGTATAATAGAATTTTATGCAGCTATTAAAATTTGGTTCATAAATGCTTTACCATTTTATACAGATACGTTTGTAATATAGTAAGTGAAAAAGAAGTATAAAATACCAAATATCATTTGAATGCATTTTTTCAAAAAAAAAATATATATAGCTATAGCTGGGGGTGGTGGCACACCTAGTCCCAGCTATTCAGGAGGCTGAGGTGAGAGGATCACTTGAGCCCAGAAGTTCAAGACCAGCCTGAGCAAGATAACAACATAATGAGACCCTGTCTTTACTTTAAAAACAAAAAAGTACCTCCAGATGAAGTAAAAAATAAATCACAGAGATCCATCAAAATGCTCTGTTCTTAAGAGCAGTTTGCTCCTTATACCCATTCATTACTTTATCCTCTATAAAACTGGAGATTGGGATTATAGACAATGTTATTTTACTTATCTTTATTTCCTTTTTTCTCTACCATTAGTGAATATTGCTTTTGGCACTAGGAAAAAAAACATAATTAAAAAAATGGGGGCCTTCCAACCCAGTATGTATTTTGGTCATATGTTTCCACCCAATCAGCTTCAAAACAGCTGTCTTTCAGTTAATTGCTACTTCTCTTCCTTGCTCTCTTTTCCCTGGTGCAGATATCATGTGGATTCATGGTAGGTTTACAATTACTCATCCTCCCCTCAGCACATCTATTCTTTTGATCACAGCTTTACAAGGTGTGTGTCATGTGGGCAACAATAGAGAAGCGATGAAGCAGCTTATCAATGTCACCACAGAGTCAAATAGAAAGTAAAAGACTAAGCTGAGAACAAGGATCATTTGTGGCAGGTATATCCAGGATTTCAGCTTTCATGTAGAGAAGAAATCAAGGGAAAATTGTAATTGCATTTATTGTCCATGTGTGAGAATAAACAAAGAGAACTTGTCTCCTTCCCAACTCCCTCTCACCCCATAAAATTTATGCCATTATTTTATATGTTTACTTTGCTTATGCAGATAATAAAAGGTACATGTTTCTTGCTCTGTTTTCTTCATTATGTAAAATTACATAATGTCATTAATGTAATTTTAGCCCTAACAACTGACCACATTTGACCATTGCCTGGAACTACAAGCTTCTTTTAAACCTTGAGCTAAAGAGCACAATTTATTAGGATCTGATAGTTCCTTCTAAAGTTAGTTATTCTGTTGGAAAAGGAATTGCTTGCGCCAAGCGCCCATTCATTCTTTTGTCCTCTGCAGGACTATAGGACGTTGAAACTAGGAAAGGTCTTAGATAATAATAGCTATCACTTAAAGTGCTCATTAAATAACAGGCACTAACAGCCATGCATACACATTAATACATTCAATTCTTACAACTCTAAGGAAAGTTTTACTACTCATTACAAAGATCAAGGAACTGAAGCACAGACAAGCTAGGTTAAATTGTATAATGTGACACAAGAAGTATCCCAGGATTGGAAAAGAGGTCATATGCCACTGAGGTCCCCTCAATTTCCATGCTCTACTGGCTCTCTGTCATCATCTGTATATCTGGTCCTCTTAGAGAACACCAAGTACCATTCCCATTGTAGAAAAATCAGAAAGCAGATTGCAAAAGTAATACATCATTCATGCATCTATCTTTTCTTTTTATTTATGGGGCTTATTTATGATTTTATTGTTTATATGCCAAATCTTCCTTCATTTTCTTATGGCTTCTCCCTGTTGTGCCATCCTTAGATTTTCACACTTCCAGATGATATAAATAAAGATAAGTATAGATATAAATTTAGATATAGACACCTACATTTAGGCCAGTCCTTCTATATTTATTTACTTGTTCTATGTACAATTTACTTCAGGTCTTTCTTAAACATTTATATCTCCAATTCAGGTGGAATTTATTTTAGGTAAAACTTTTTCCCAGTTTCTTCTGCTGTCTAGCAGGACTTATGATATATTTCTTTCTTCCTTCCCACTTATTTTAAGTGTGATTTTTATCACATGGATCTATTGAGGACTCTGCCTTCAATTTCATTAATATGTCCATCATTAATCCATTAACACACCTTTTTCCATATTCTGATTTGTAATACATTGTAATATGTTACCGGACAAAACCCCTCTAAATTACTGTTCTTTTAGAAAGTGTTTCTAAATATTTTGAAAATAGCTGTTATCATTTGATATAATTTCTCTTTCAAAAATGTGGTACGCATTCCTACTCATCTTAGTACTGGGAGTTCTAGCCAGAGCAATCAGGCAAGAGGAAGAAATAAAAGGCACCCAAATAGAAAGAAAGAAAGTCAAACTATCTCTGTTTACAGACCATGTGATTTATACCTAGAAAACCCCATAGTCTCTGCCCAAAACTACTTCATCTGATAAACACCTTCAGCAAAGTTTCAGAATACAATAACAATGTACAAAAATCAATAGCATTTTTATACACCAGCATTCAAGCTGAGTGCCAAATCAAGAATGCAATCCCATTCGCAATAGCCACAAAAAGAGTAAAATATCTAGGAATACAACTAACCAGGAAGGCGAAAGATCTCTACAACGGGAGTTAAAAACATTGCTCAAAGAAATCAGAGATGACACAAACAACTGGAAAAACGTCATGGATAGGAAAAATCAATTTACTATACTCCAAGGCTGCAGTAACCAAAACATGATGCTGGTACAAAGACAGATATATGGACCAATGGAACAGAACAGAGAGCCAAGAAATAATGCCGCTCACATACCACCATCTGATTTTCAACAAAGTCAATGAAAACAAGCAACAGACAAAGGATTCCCTATTCAATAAATGGTGCTGGGATAACTGGCTAGCCATATGCAGAAGACTGAAACTGCACTCCTTCCTTATACCATATACAAAACTCAACTCGATGGATTAAAGACTAAAATGTAAAACCTAAAACTATAAAAACCCCAAAAGATAACCTAGGAAATACCATTCTGGACATAGACCCTGGCAAGTATTTCATGATGAAGATAACAAAAGCAACAGCAACAAAAACAAAATTGACAAATGAGACTTAAACTACAGAGCTTCTGCATGGCAAAAGAAATTATCAACAGAATAAACAGACAACCTACAGAAATATTTGTGAACTAGGCATCCGACAAAGGTCTAACATCCAGAATTTCTAAGAAACTTAAACAAATTTACAAGCAAAAAACAACCCCATTAAAAAGTAAGCAAAGGACATGAACAGACACTTTACAAAAGAAGATATACATGTGACCAATGATCGTACAAAGAAATGCTCAGCATCACTAATAATTAGAAAAATGCAAATCAAAACCACAATGAGATACTATCTCACACCATCAGAATGGCTATTATTTTTTAAAAGTCAGAAAATAATAGATGCTGGCGAGGTTGCAGAGAAAAAGGAATGCTTATACACTGCTGCTGAGAATGTAGTTCAGCCATTGTGAAAAGCAGTGTGGCGATTTCTCAAAGAACTTAAAACAGAGTTACAATTTGACCCAGCAATCCCATTATTGGATATATACCCAAAGGAATGTAAATTGTTGTACCATTAAGATGCATGCACACATTCATCGTAACACAGTTCACAATAGCAAAGACATGGAAGCAACCTAAATGCCCATCAATAGTAGACTGTGCCAGGCACAGTGGCTCACGCCTATAACCCCAGCACTTTGGGAGGCCAAGGCAGCAGGATCACTTGAGCCCAGGAGTTTGAGACCAGCATAGGCAACTTGCCCAGTTTATGAATTCTGGCCAATTTCTGCCTGAATCACACTTACCAACCTACAGTTGGAGTGTAGGTTTCAATCCTGGCTTCTAGCAGTCAGCGCTACAATTCTGAGAAGAAGAGTTCTTTTTTCCCCTATGTCTGGCTCTGTGACATACTGAACCAAACCAACGAATTAAAAATCACATCACCCGTCACACACTACAACAAACATCTATCATCCCCTCTCCTCCCCTAACCATAATGCTTTACCTATTGGAAACTACATAGGGTGGTGGTGGTGAACAGCTACCACATCTCGAACACTGCTACGTTCTGAATCTTGGCATCACCCCAAAATTCATGTTGGAATCTAATCATGTATAGTATTAAGAAGTGAGACTTTGGGGAAAGTGATTAAGTCATGAGGGCCCTTATAAAAGAGGTTAAAGGGAGCTGCCTTGCCCCTTTCACCATGTGAGGACACCAAAGGCACCATCTTTAAAGCAGAGCAAACCTTGACCAGACACTGAGTCTACTGGTAACTCGATCTTGGACTTCCCAGCCTCCAAAACAATAAGAAAATTCTGTTGTTTAATAAATTACCCAGTCTGTTGTATTTTGTTACAGCAGCCCAAATAGACTGAGACAAACACCTACTATAGGGCAACATTATATAGGACACTTTCTACTTCAAATTCATATAATAACTCTGCAAGACAGATAATATTAATATTATATACATATTAGAGATGAAGAAACTGAAGCTCAGAAAGAATAAGTCACTTTCCCAAAGTTTCTCATTTATTAAGCAGAAGAAGATTGTAACCAGATCCATCTGTTCATTTGTTCCTCTATAACAGGCAACGTGCCCCCTGCCAGCAGCCGCCTCCTTCTTCCAACTCTGTTGTTTTCCAGTAACCTTTAGTATAAACAAATATAAAAAGATAGGGGAGTAGATACTTTTATCATCTTAAAAAATCATTGATTGTGCAGAAGAAATATGAGACCCTGGCTCCCTAGGATGGCACAGATGGCAAGGAAGAGGAATCAGAGTACGCTGCGGTTTTTTGGTTTTTTTCAAATACCTATTTCATATGGTAAAGCATGGGTGTGCCAGAAAGGGAAATGAGGAGGTGTTTCTAAATCCACCTTCTGTCAATTAGCTTTTTTTTCTTTTATCTTCTTAGGTGGTATAACAGTTTTAAGATTTTCTTTTGCGCCTCCGTACTCATATTCATGCAAACTTGGGGAAGGCTATGTCAGACGTTGCTAACCTAATACAACTTTGAACATTGCAACATTCTGTAATGAGGCCCAGTGAGAGCCAGAGACATATATAATGCACACTGACTTTCCCATCCTTCCTCTACACCGCATATGAACCTATTCCACACAGATTATGGAAACTCTAACCCGGGAATTCACAGATGTCAAATGGGAAAAGTTGGCTACATTCACTCAGCCATGATTTTTAAATACGCCTCGCATTCATTTGAGGTTAATTAAGAGGATGAGTTTTGTCATAAGGCCAAATATCTCCTCTAACTAGAAGAAATAATCATTCAGAGCATGTCATTAAAGGCAACAGCAAAGACTTAATGTCACTCCATTCTTTTTATATTTGCTGGTTGTAATTGTCTTTATGTGGGCTTTTTATAATGTTTGGATCAAAGAATTTAAAGAAAAATAAAACAACTAGTATCCATGTTCAGCATCCCTGTTCAGGTATAAATGTGTTCCTAAGGTATTTTTCCTAGGAAAAAAAAAAACTAATTCTATAAAAGAATGCTAAAAGAGCAGAATATAATCTGGGTTATAAATTAGCAGTTTATACTATTAAATGATGAAAATTATTCATTAAAGAGCTAGATACAATTGACAAAAAATACATTTTACTTCTTCTAAGTGTAAACTGGGAAAGAAGATGCTGTTTAAAATGGTTGACTTGGTTCTTCAATAACTAAAACACACTGTTTAGTTCTAGGGGTCATAAAATCTGTCCTTATTGCTGCTGTTATTAGGAATCTTGCATTTGCAACTACAAGTTACTAAAAATATTGAAAGAAATAGCACAGGGTTACAACAGATGCTCAGAGCTGAAATCCTATGCCCAGAAACTGCTGTTGCTTTTGAAATCACCCTTGTCGCTGAGTCAGTTGTTCATGTGCATGTCTGCCAGGGCGCAATGATCATTTTGAGCCAAATTTGGCAGGTGCTGTCTGCATACTCCAAAGTGAGGAGAGAATCTCTCTAAAAATATCTTTCTTCCTTATTCACACAGGCACCATATTATTCTGAGAAGGAATGTATCACTACCAACAGTAGGGTGTGTACGTATTTTTGTTTATTTCTTGTACCATTCCTTTTTCCAAAAAAAATATTTGTGTTTACACCATATTTTTGGATGGAGCACCTAAATGCATCTGATATGTGAATCACAGTACTCAACAGATGTTGAAGGAATTAATGATTCAGCAAAGCGACTCAGACTGTCTTTCCCAGGAATTATATTGCAAATTCTCAACGCCTGAAGCAATTGGCTTATTTTCAAGTACCAGTTCGTTTTTTGTATAATTCCTATTTATTTTCATAATGCTCAACCTTATCTAGATATTTGATGGTAGTTTATGGAAGCACAACTTTGTCAACATAGCTCTGTCCTGCTCACAAAGACCTTCTCCTATACATATCTCCCTAGGATCCTTCTCACTAACTTTGCTCAAACCTTGGCCTCCGCCTCCCATGACCTCCTTATCATTTTACAACAATCCACGTCATTTAAGTCCCAGCTCGAAATTTGTCTCTTGTGAGAATCTTTCCCCAGGACCTGCTGTCCCTTTCCATCTGTTTTCACCCCTCAGCACATATACACTAGGTGTGTGCTAGACACCCTGGTATTTCTAATCTCCTTTCTTTACAGTTGTTTTCAAACTGTTTATGGTGCACATATATTTTATATCTCCTTAATTACGAGTGCCTTCAGGAAAGCACCTGTTCTATGTTTTGGACACAGTCCCACTTCCCCATAGAGTCAATTTTCTTATGTTGTATACAGTAAAAACTCAGTGAAGGCATCACCATTCAGAGATCACGCTTCGCAATTTTTCAGCCAAAGCTCAAAGCAGTTTTTTCTTCTTAGCCATCTTCGGGCAATTTATACAAGCCTCTGAGTCTCTATCTTTTATATCTGGCACTTCATTATTACACATTTTTCACTTTGGCTGTATATGCCAAATGTTGATCTTCCACAAGGCTGTCCTAACAGGACCTAGCAAGTAAGCAAGTAATTTTATGTCAAAGTGTTTGTGTGTGTGTGTGTGTGTGTGTGTGTGTGTGTGTGTGTGTCTTCTACGTCTAGAGCTTCTTTCCACTTGTCCAAGAATAGACTTTTCAAGGAAAAGACGTAGCTTCATAAAATCATCTTTACTGTAGGAGCAAAACAGACCTCCTTTGAACTTTATTATTGTACAGGGTAGAAAATCAACCACTGTCCTGCTACAAGTTCTCAGATGATAATATTAAAAGAACTTGGTAAGAGCTTTGTAAGGTAAAGTGCTCAGATTTTTTTTTCTAATGTCACAAGAAGCCACGAGAGTATCATAAGTAGAGTGGGGCTTTCTTAAAGACCACCCGGGCTGCAGGGGGGAGAACAGACAGAAGGAGAAGATGAGGATTTCAGAAGGAGACCATAGAGTAGTCCACATAAGAATGGCTTGGACAATTATGCCTTAAAGTATAATAGCTTTATCTGTTTTTTTAAAAAACAGAATGGATGCTCAATGTAAAAAGTTTGAATAATACAGGAAACATTCACTCCTGCTTCCTGGCAACGCACAACTTGGGTGGGAATCTCCAAGCTTCAGCGGCATCATGGGCCTTCTTACACCTCTGTGTGTACTGATCCTTCTGGCTGGAATCCCCTTCCAGATTTATCCAAACTCCCTTCTCTCCCTGGTAAATTCATACACATCCTACAATTAGTCCAAGTTCCTTCAAAGCTGTCCTTGTATGTCTTCCCCTCACCCTCCATCTTTCCCTAACCAGACAGAACCACTCCCTCCTCCACCTCCCATAAATCTTCACTCAGGCCTCTGAAAGTACTCCTCTTATAATTTGCTGTTTATGAGTCTCTCTCCTCCACTGAATTGTAAGTTCTAGGAGGGCAGGGGCCAAATCTTATTTATCTTTACATCATGAGCATAAACGCCAGGGCACAGTTTGCAGCCTAACCTCACAGCAGGAGAAGATATATCATCTCTGTTATTATATGGAGAGGTAGCATAATATGGTAGTATAACTCTGGAGGCAGATTTCCTAGGTTCTAACCTGGCTCTGCCTTTACCAGTTGTGACTTTGGACAAATTAATTAACCTCTCTTTGCTTCAGTTTTCTCGTGTGTAAAATGGAGGTAATAATAGTACCCATCTCATTATGTGATAGTATGACGATTTAATAAGGTAGGATGTTTAAAGATCTTGGGAGAGTACCTGACACTAAATAAATGTTTAAAAATATTTGAAAAGTAACTACGATTCAAACCTACCTCTATATCACACCATTCAAAAGAGAAGAACAGGCAGCTCACATTGAAACTCTTGAGTCTGCTTTTTTCTTCCAACAGTTTTTACCAGGTATTTGTCCAGTTAGCACATATAGAGATCTAATATAGTTCCCTGTGCTTAAAACAAATTTGATAAATGGAATTGATTTTAAAGATGACTGAGTTTAAGCTTCTCATTTAATGGGTAAGAAAACCAAGATGAAGTGGTTTTCTGAGGGCACAGGGCTCATTCACGACATTGTTTCTCTTGCCAACCCAGTGTTCTTTCTACACATTCTCAGACAATACCAGAAAGCGTAAGCATTGTTAAAATTATTTGGAAGAAATCTCAGCAAAACTTGTGCGAGCACAGGGCCTAGACTGATTAAGCAACTGTTCTTATGCAAAACAGATATCATTATTTTTTAACCAAAGTTGGATTCCACTCCTTCTTGTGAACTATTGTGCCCTTCTCCTTGGATAAAAATTACCATGAGTTTTAGAAAACACCTCAAATTGCTTAATGAGTGGCAGGAAGAATTACAGAATGTAAAATTGCCTTTGTGTCATCTGGGGAGAATTTCTTCGATGCTGTGCTTCCAATGGGAAAGGGCAGATGATTGTTCATATTACAACAAACATGGGGATACCATGGAACAGAATGCAAAATGTGCGTGCCTTTTGTTTTGCATTAAAAGTGACACTGCAAAGAAATTTCTCACTTTTGAGGTGGACGCTTCAGGCAATACCTCCATCCTCTGGAGATCAAGTTCATACCTTCTGCCCCTAGGGGTACTTCAATAGGACATTTTAAGATTCAATGAAACAGTACAATTAGTTATTTACTGGGAATATGCACAAAATGCCTGAAAATATGTAAGTACTTAAGTCTGCCTGAAGACCTGTGGGAGGCTTCCCAGGTGTTGGTGCCTCCCTAAATAACTGTAATTAGGCCACTACACTTTAAACATACAGAATTACTAACAGTTTTTACTTAATCTAGTTAAAGCCACATTTTACTCAGAATGTGTTTGTTTCTTTAACATTTTAGAGCACCTGCTATTCAACAGGCAGTGTTCTAAACAAGCACCTCTTTAAGCACCACTCACATGTATTCTTTACTTTAAATAGGCTGCTGGCATTGTAAATAACTGCTTTCAAGCAAGGATATTATTTCTGATGCACATATTTTGATCTGGTCATATCCAAAATCTACTCCTCCATACCATTACCAAATTCTACTGCCATCAGATCAATATACTTAGGCAATAAAGATGTGTCAAAAGGAAGAATGCAAGCCCAACAAATATGTACTGAAAATCCACTGTGTCCTAGAGCCTTTGCTACACATTGGAGTTACAAAGGCAAATAAAACACTGATCTTCCCCTCCACGAGGGCACAGTCGTAGTGAATGGCAGTTGCTTCATCAACCCTGTTTTCCCTCCTCTTCTTCTGTTAACAGAACCTCTTTGGGGCTATAAGTCATGTGGTCTCAACTCTATCCCCAAAGTGCTCTTCTGTCTACACACAGTGATTGGCTTCAGAGATGAGCATGTGACCCAAGTAAGGTGAATCAGAGATCTGATTTGGGGAACTGAAATACACACAGGGCAAGAAGCTTTATGCCCCTTTCACAATCCCAGGCACTGAAGACCATCCATGCATGTAAACTTGGAGCAACTGGTAACCACTTTGTGAGGCGAGAACCTGCCTACCAAGGAAGGAAAACAGGAAATGAGAAAGGCTGTACTAATTTACATTATCACCAACAGTGTGTAAGTGTTCCCTTTTCCCCACATTCTCACCAACAGTGTGTAAGTGTTCCCTTTTCCCCACATTCTCACCAATGCTTATTGTCTTTTGTCTTGTTTTTTATAATATCCATTCTAACTAGAATCAAGGGATATATCTTGGATTTGATTTGTATTTCCCTAATGATTAGTAATGTTGAGCATTTTTTAATATACCTGTTGGCCATTTGTATGTCTTCTCTTAAGAAATGTATATTAAGGTCTTTTGCTCATTTTTTTCATTTTTTATTTTTAATTTTGTGGGTACATTGAGGTATGATACAGGAGCAAAGAGGAAATTATTTAGGTAGTTAGTGAAGGTAAGGGAGTCCTCGGTAAGGCTTCCCTTCTAACAAAAAGCAGCCCCAAATCATTTCTTTTCTGACAAAGAGCAGCCTGTAAAATCGAGCTGCAGACATAAATAAGCAAGCTGGAAGCTTGCATAGGTAAATGCCCGCAGCTGTACCAACAGGAAAAGGCTACCTGGGGGACATGCAAGTTCAACATGTAGGTTTCCTCTTCCCTTTTATTTGTGGCCACGCGTGCAGTAAAAAGGCAGGCAACATGGAGCTGGCCAGGTAGAAACCCTTCTGCATAATAAAAGATTAGGGTGGGATGGCCAGCTTCTTCCTGAGCTATGCAAACAGCACACCTGGTCTGACCAATCTCTTGGGGCCTATGTAAATCAGACACCGCCTCCTCAAGCTCGTCTATAAAACCCCGGGCACTTCACCACAGAAACGGAGGACTGACCCGGGAGCCCCTCTCTCTCTGCAAGAGAGCTAGTCTCTTTTCTCTTTATTTCCCCTATTAAACCTCTGCTCTTAAACTCACTTCTTGTGTGTCCCCGTCCTCAATTTCCCTGGCATGAGATGATGAACCTCGGGTATTTACCCCAGACAATGATGCCACTTCAGGTAAATATGTTTATGGGGTGCATGGGATATTTTGATACAGGCATACAGTGTATAATAATCACATCAGGGTAAATTAGGTATAAATCACCTCAACCATTTATCCTTTGTATTATAAACCATCCAATTATACTCTTTTAGTTATTTTTAAATGTACAATTAAATTATTATTAACTATAGTCACTCTCTTAGGCTATCAAATACTAGATCTTATTATTTCTTCCCATTTTTTGTACCCATTAACCATCCCACATCCCCCCTACCTCCCCACCACACACATTCTACCCTTCCTAACCTCTGGTAACCACAATTCTACTCCATGAGTTCCAGTGTTTTCATTTTTAGCTCCCACAAATAAGTGAGAAAATGTGAAGTTTGTCTTTCTGCACCTGGTTTATTTCACTTAACATAATGTCCTCCAGTTGCATCCATGTTGTTGCCAATCACAGGATCTCATTCTTTTTTTATGAATGAATAGTAATTCATTGTGTATGTGTACCACATTGTCTTTATCCAGTCATCTGTTGATGGGCACCTGGTTGTTTCCAAATCTTGGCTTTTGTGAATGGTGTTGCAATAAACATGAGAGTGCAGATATCTCTCCAATATACGAATTTCCTTTCTTTTGAGGTATATACCAAGCAGTGGGATTGATGGATTATCTGATAGCTCAATTTTTAGTTTTTTGAGGAACCTCAAAACTGTTCTCCATAGTAGTTGTGCTAATTTACATTACCACCAACAGTGTAAGAGGATTCCCTTTTTTCCACATCCTCGCCAGCACTTGTTATTGCCTGTCTTTAGGATAAAGGCCATTTTAACTGGGGTGAGATGATATCTCATGGTAATTTTGGTTTGCGTCTCTCTGTTCATCAGTGATGTTGAACACCTTTTCTTTTTTTTTTTTTTTTTTAAATTT
>NW_012100322.1:164122-181539 GCF_000951045.1 Mandrillus leucophaeus
CCATTGGTCTATATCTCTGTTTTGGTACCAGTACCATGCTGTTTTGGTTACTGTAGCCTTGTAGTATAGTTTGAAGTCAGGTAGCGTGATGCCTGAACACCTTTTCATATGCCCATTTGCCATTTGTATTTGCCCATTTTTTAGTTGAATTATTTGAATTTTTTGTTGTTTTTTTTAGTGGTAGTGGTGGGTTTTTTTTGTTTGTTTGTTTGCTACTGCAGCTGTTTGAGCTCCTTAGACTGTTTATTAACCCCTTATCAGATGTATAGTTTGTATTTTCTCCAACTTTGTAAATTGTCCCTTTACTTGTTGATTGTTTCCTTTGCTGTGCGGCAGCTTTTTAGTTTGATGTAATCCCATTTGTCTATTTTTGCTTTGGTTGCCTGTGCTACTGAGGTCTTATCCAAAAACTTATTGCCTAGTCCAATGTCAGGAGGCATTTTCCTGTTTTCTTATAGTAGTTTCATAGTTTGGGGTCTTACATTTAAGTCTTTGATTCATTTTGAGTTGACTTTTGTATACAGTGAAAGGGAGGGGTCCAGTGTCATTCTTCTACAGGCGGATATCCAATTTTCCCAGTGCCATTTATGAAGAGACTGGGTGTTCTCGACACTGTGACAGGATCCTTGGGGAGTTGCTTCACCAGCCGGAAACCTTTGTGGCTAGTGACACCTTTGCCCGAGTTTTGCTCAGGCCCACTAGGCTTGTTCCACCCACTTGGCCTGGCAGGCTGCACCTGGGTCACACTACGGGCCCGGATCCCACATCTGCTCAGGGTGAACCAGGCAGAGTGGTGAGGGGTGCATAAGTGAGTGACCACAGGGTCCAGCCACTGTGCACAGCCAGGCATGCCAGCTGTGAAAGGGCAGGCAGCTCCAGGTGCCAGCATGGACGACAGCTCCCTGTGAGGCTGCGGCTGGACCAGGCATATGGCAAACAGCTTCCACAGCTGGCACCAGGGAATGCAGTGGCTCCTGGAAGCTTAGAGATGTCAGGAATTGTAGAGTCCCAAAGGCGGTGTCACGGCTCTGGCCTGGGGAGCTCCTAGGTCTAAGGTCCCCAAAGTGCCACAGCTCTTCTCTCCTTCTCTCCTCTCCTTCTCATCGCCCACAATGTAGTGAGCAAGGGGCATGTTTCAGCCTTGTTTGTATTATAGTTCTTTCAGCCCCACCATTCAGTGGTCCCCAAGCTCTTATCCTGTGTCAAGGAAGAATGAGGTATGTGGACAAGTGGAGAGTGAGCAAGGTGAAAAGGTGCTTTATTGAGCAACAGAACAGTTCAGAGGAGACCCTCAGTGTGTTGCTCCTGTCCACAGGCAGGTCATCCCATCATCTGCTCAGCTCTCAGAGAGAGGAGACCCACAGTGGGTAGCTCCTCTCCTCACACAGGTCATCCACACATCTGCTCAACTCTCAGCAGAGAGGAGACCCACAGTGGGTAGCTCCTCCCTGCAGGCAGGTCATTCCGATATCTGCCCAAATCTGGCTGAATCTGGGGTTTTTGGGGGCTTCAGAGGGAAGAAAGTACATGCTGACTGGTCCACAGGAAGTCATGGGTGGGCCCAGAAAAAGCACCACAAGTTCTCACTCTGGTCCATGGAACTGGCAGCCTGGCCCCCAGGCTTCAAGCCTTCCCAGGCCTGAAGATGGGGCTGCACCAGGGACCCACCTCTTTCCACTCAGGAGCCTGTCTGCCTCCTGCCACCATCGATCTGCTATCCATGAAACTCAGGCTGTTCGTGCTGAGGGGTGCCTACAGGCCCATGCCAAGCCCTCAGCCCCACCTTGGCCTCCCTCCTGTGCTCATTGGCACCCAAAGTCTGGAGGGAGCCAAGGCAACAGGGGGTTGGTGTGTCAGGACTTCCCCGAGCACACATACGCTTGGCTAGGTGGCAACAGCACCCAGGCTTGGCCTCAACATTGCTCCAAAATCAGAGTGGGCACCAAGAGCAGGGAGAGGCCTGGCAGCAGGAGCAGGTATTTCCAACCTGCAGGAGCAAGGGGGATTCCTGGGCCCCCAAAAGTGCAGGAATGCCTACTCAGACAGGGGTGGGGCTTCTGCCTATTCCCAGCTCGTGTTAGATCCACACAGCACACAGCCCCGGTCACACCTCCCCTGCTGCAGCTGGCATCTTTGCAGCAGCTGCTCCAGACTGGCCGCTGCTGCCATCAATACCTTTGTCAAAAATTGGTTATCTGTAAATGTGTGGATTTATTTCTGGGCTCTGTATTCCATTCAATTGGTCTATGTGTGTTTTTATGCCAGTACCATGTTGTTTGTGTTACTATAGCTTTGTATTAGTTTTTTTTGTTTTGTTTTGTTTTGTTTTTTGAGACGGAGTCTCACTCTGCCGCCCAGGCTGGAGTGCAGTGGTGCGATCTCGGCTCACTGCAAGCTCCGCCTCCCGGGTTCTCGCCATTCTCCTGCCTCGGCCTCCTGAGTGGCTGGGACTACAGGCGCCCGCCACTGCATCCGGTTAATTTTTTGTATTTTTAGTAGAGACGGGGTTTCACCGTGGTCTCGATCTCCTGACCTTATGATCCGCCCGCCTCGGCCTCCCAAAGTGCTGGGAAGTAGTGTGATGCTTCCAGCTTTGTTTTTGTTTTTTTGTTGTTGTCTGTCCAAAATTGCTTTTATTTTACTATTTATGGCCTTTTGTGGTTCTTTATGAATTTTAGTATTTTTTTTCAATTTCTTTAGAGAATGTCATTGGTATTTTGATAGGGATTCCATTGAATCTGTAGACTGCTTTGGGTAGTATGGACATTTTAACAATATTAATTCTCCCAATCCATGAATATGAAATATATTTTCATTTATTTGTGTCCTCTTTCATTTCCTTCCTCAATGATTTACAGTTCCAGTGTAGAGATTTTTCACTCCCTTGGTTAAATATTTATTCCTAAGTATCTTTTTTGTAGCTATTGCAAATGAAATTGTTTTCTGGATTTTCTTTTCAGATAGTACACTATTAGTATATAGACATGCTACTGATTTTTGTACATTGATTTTGTATTCTCCAAGTTTACTGAATTTATTAGTTCTAACAGTTTTTTGGTGGAGACTTTAGGGTTTTCTATGTATAAGATTATGTCTTCTGCAGACAGGGACAATTTGACTTTCTTCTTTCCAATTTGAATGTCTGTTATTTCTTTGTTTTGTTTCATTGCTCTGGATGGGATTTTCAGTACTATATGTTTTTACCAGGAAGGGATGTTGAACTTTGTTAAATGCTTTTTCTGCATCTATTGAACTGATCATATGGTCTTTGTCCTTGTTTCTGTTACTGTGATGTATCACATTTATTTATTTGAATGTGAATTGGTATGACCATTATAGAAAACAGTAGGGAGGTTCCTCCACAAATCAAAAATGGAACTATCATATGATTCAGGAATCCCACTACTGAGTAAATACCCAAAGGATATAAAATCAGTATGTTGAAGAGGTATCTGCACTCTCATGTTTATTGCAGCACTATACACAATAGCCAAGACACAGAATCAACCTAAGAGTCCAACGACAGATTAATGAATGAAGAACGTATGATGTATATACATGATGGAATACTATCCACTCAAAAAAGAATGCAATCCTGTAATTTGTGACAACGTGGATGAACTTGGAGGTCATGACATTAAGTGAAATAAGCCAGGCACAGAAAGACAAATATTACATATTCTCACTCATATGCAGAATCTAAAATAGTTGATCTCATAGAAGTAGTGAATAGAAGAGTGATTACCAGAGACTGGGGATGGTGGGGGAAGGTAGGAATAGGGAGAAGATAGTTAATAGGTACAAAGTTACAATTAGAAAGGAAGAATACATCCTGGTATGCTATTGCACAGTAAGGTGACTAGAGTCAACAATAAAGTATTGTATATCTCAAAATAGCTAGAAGAATTATGTTACAACCACAAAGAAATGATAAATATTTGAGGTAATGAATATACTAATTGCTCTTAATCATTACACAATATATACACATATTGAAACATCATACCCATAAATCTATAAAATTAGTATGTCAATTAAAAATAAAAAGAAATGGAAAAGGGAGATAGTAATTTGATGGCATCATCTGAATCCCTGGGTTTATTCTAGAAGATAGCTCCTCTCTGCCTTTTACAAAACCAATTCTCCTTCTGGCTTAGGCCAGTTTGAGTTGTTTCCTGTTGTTAATAGAGCCATTGGTTTCCACAGTGATATTTTCTAAAACTACGGTAGCTCTACAATCAGAAAACATGAGTAGCAATTCAAAGGGCAACCCGTAAGTCACTATGTAAAAATTGCCATTTCAACTCAATTCATTGAAAGCTTGATGCTCCTGATGATGGACTGATGGTGGCAGACAGAGTGGAAGCAATTTTTATCAGTTACATCCATCCCTGTCTTAGCTTTGAGTTCCCAGTCTCCCTCCACTGACCATACCCTGCCTTGCTCTCTTTAGAGTTTCACTGGAAGGTCTGGAGTCCTGTCTCTGAGCCTCCTTCCAGTGACTGGGGGCTTCAGACCCACAGACAGAATGACAAGTCTGCTTGCTCCTGTGGACTTGGGGCTTGTCCCCAAAACCTTTCTGGACTCATTTCCTCAACTCCACCCCATGCTGAGCCCTCCAGCTCCCTCAGCCCAGCTTCCTAGTGCTAACTAAGTGTTACAGATTACTAAAGTCTCTGGATCCCACTGCTACGCCCCCATCTGAATTTGTCCCTCAAAGCCAGGAACAGATACCAGGCCCTGTCTCATTCTAGTGCCAAACTAATTCCTGAAAATAGCACATTTCATCCCCCCTCCCCTTCACAACCCCACCCCCCTCAAAAAAATGTGAATTAAAATTAAAACAATGTTAACTATAAAATAAATATTATAAGAACACTTAAAATTTCAAAATAAGAGGTTTAATTCTCCCTATTAAAAATAAGAAAAGATCAGTTAAATAGGAGGAATTAATTTAAGAAATTTATTGTGCAACATGGTAACTATAGTTAATAATATACTGTATGCTTGAAAAATGCTAAGAGAATGAATTAAAGTGTTCTCACCAAAAAAAATAATAACTATGGGAGGTAATAATACATATGTTAACTAGCAAGATTTAGTCATTCCACAATGTATATATACTTCAATACAATATGCCGTACATGGTGAATGCATACGATTTTGTCTGTCAATTTTTTTTATTTAAAATAAATAAGGAGGGCCAGGTGCAGTGACTCATGCCTGCAATCCAAGCATTTTGGGAGGCCAAGGTGGGTGGGTCACAAGGTTAGGCGTTCAAGACCAGCCTGGCCAACATGGTGAAACCCCGTTTCTACTAAAAAATACAAAAAATTAGCCAGGCGTGATGCCGCGTGCCTGTAATCCCAGCCACTTGGGAGGCTGAAGCAGGAGAATAGCTTGAACCTGGGAGGTGGAGGTTGCAGTGAGCCAAGATCGCACCACTACACTCCAGCCTGGGCAACAAGAGCAAAACTCCATCTCAAAAGAATAATAATAAAAAAATAAATATATAAGGAAAGAGATTTCCCTCCTCTCCTTTTTCTTACAGCATTTTCTTTAGAAACCTTAAAAAATGTAAGCATATTCTCCTCTCTTTGAAATGTATATAAATCTTTGCCAAAATTAATAGATCTTTTGTCAGCTTTATGACCCAGAAAGTCTTCCTCAAAGCCTTGGGAACCATTTCTTTGAAATGCAAACATCAAGGGAGATAGTGCCCCTATCTCCCAGTTCCTGTGGAAGGGTAGGAGCCTAACTTAGGCAGGCACAATCTTCCAAGTTGCAAAACTGCCTTCTGTCATAAAGATATGAGAGGTTTGTTTTTCCTCTGGATAAAGCCAATTAGCTAACACAGATGGTCACCTCAATTACCAGGTAAAGTTAGAACAAATGATGTGTGACAAATAGTGCTGTCAAGTCTTCTTACCTGAGGACTGGTTATTATTTATCTTGAGAACACATCTGGAATGGGTTGTATCTGCTTGGCTATAGAAAGGGGTGTGATTTCTTTCCATCTTTGCAGTCTCTTGAGGGATTGCCTGTGATGCACATCACATTTGGGTTTAATGCTTATTCAATAATAAAACTGTTGTCTTTCTCTTCTACTTTTGTAGAAAAGATTTCTTGAGCCAGAAGATTTTGTTTTTAATTATATTTGCTGAACAGTGTTTGGGCATAAAGAAATCCCACAAAATTCCGGGTCTAAATAAGAATACATGGACCCAGGGAGGGGAAGATCATATACCAGGGCCTGTCGGGGGGTGGGGGGCAAGGGGAGGAAGAGCATTAGGACAAATATCTAATGCATGCGGGGCTTAAAACCTAGATGATGGGTTGATGGGTGCAGCAAACCACCATGGCACATGTACACCTATGTAACAAACCTGCATGTTTTGCACACATATCCCAGAACTTAAAGTATAATAATAATTTTTAAAACTGGGTCTACACATAATGACCACAGAGATGCTTTCCTCCAATTTTTAGATACTATCCTTCCCTTAAGAAATTTTTTTGCTCCAATTTTGCAAGTGCCCTAAACACATGCTTATTCTGCCTATTGAATAATCAAGCCCCAATTCTTCCCCATTACCTTGCAAGAAAGCTCACTGACCTCTCGTAAAATCTGATAAGGCACTAACAACTAAGCTAATTGTAGATATGAATCACCCATGGGTTCACCTTCAAAAACTCACACATGCAGTCTAGTCAAAAAAAACAAAACCAGCATGGCTTCTTTTGGGGAGATGATTCCTGCTTTCCTGCCTTCTTCCTTTTGACAAATGTGATGTGTTGCTAGGAGTCATTTCATAAATGTTTCATTCTCCCTCCTCCAGGCATAGTGTTGCCAGAGCATGAATTATGACCAGCTTGGCCAACGAGCGTCTTTTTAGGAGCATATCCTTTCTAATTTGTGGTCACGGTAGTGCCTCCAGTGGCACAGACTGGGTGGAAAGAGCTCAGTGTCAGAAAATACCAGCAGCTTCTGCATCTGCTGATCAATCCATTGCCTGAGAGCTTACGAGACAATTTATTTATAATCTTTTCTCAAAGTCAAGATGAACACAGTTTTCTTTCCTTCCTGCCTGGTAGAAAACATAAGGAAATCCTGCTGCAACTGACTTCTCCCACTTACAGTTCCCTTTTCAAGCTCTATTTCCCTTCTGCCACATTCAAAGAAAAATTATTGTTCATCCTTTTTGAAAATGGCATACAACTTCCCTGGCTGCTGAGTGATAATATTCATAATTGTTGCCAATCAGGAGAATCCATTTATGGGTATTTCCTATTGCAGCTGTAACCGCAGCACTGGAGGGGACAAGCGAGGAAAAAGAATATGATGTAGCCCCAAACGCACACCCTCTGACAGCCTCATTCATCTCACCCGGCATCCCTCTCCCTTACACATTCCTACTTTGTACCATAAAACCATCCACAGAAGACACTTAAATTATTGAAAAGTCTTCACAAAATATTTCCATAGTACTTAGAAAAGTAGAAATTACTGAAGTGGAAAAATTGATCCATCTTTTAAAGGAAACCCTCATTATGAGGTGAAGCAAAATGCATTAACCCTGAGAGTACTGTACTTTGGAGGATTCCGCTTCTCCTCTGATATGGTTGGGCTGTGTCTCCACCAAATTCTCATCTTGAATTGTAGCTCCCATAATTCCCACATGTTGTGGGAGGGACCTGGTGGGAGATAATTTAATCATACGGGTGAGTCTTTCCCTTGCTAGTCTCATGATAGTGAATAAGTCTCATGAGATCTGATGGTTTTATAAAGGGGAGTTTCCCTACACAAGTTCTCTTCTCTTGTCCACCACCATGTGAGATGTGCCTTTCACCTTCCACCATGATGGTGAGGCATCCCCAGCCACATAGAACTGTAAGTCTATTAAACCTCTTTCTTTTGTAAATTGCCCAGTCTTGGGTATGCCTTTATCCACAGCATGAAAATGGACTAATACATCTTCCTTGAGACCCTAGCTCAGCTCAGGCATGGTTCCTTTACCCACTCAGCCACCCAGCTCAAAATCTTTATCTTCCTAACTTCCCTCCACCCCATCACCAAAACTGTCACATTTTTTACCTCCTAAATATGTATTAAATGTGGCCCCTCACCCCTAACCCCACTGTCAATGCCTTGATTCAAATCATTGTTCTTTCTTTACAATAGTTCTCTCATCATTCTCAAAGCAGGGTTCCCAGATCAGTAATGTGGGCATCCCCTGGGAACATTTTAGAAAAGCAAATTCTCAGGCCCCACCCCAGACCTACTAGATCAGAAATTCTGGAGTGGCTCCAGCAATCTGTATTTTAACAAGCTCTCTGGGAGGTTCTGTATATAGTAGCTGGAGGACTTTTACTTTATTACAATAGCCCTCTGATGAATCTCCCTGCTTCATGTCTTGCCTCCTTGCCCTTGCATCTTTGCTGAATGAGCTTCCTAAATTCAAATATTGCTAATGTCAATTCCTCAGCCTAAAATCCTTTAGTGCTTCCCTCAAGTCCTCTAAATAAGATACTGACTTCCTCTAACAGTATGTAAGGCCTTCCCTAATCAATAACTTTCCTCCCTTCTGGTGTTGTCTCACCCCCTCCAAATACCCTGTGATTCAGCTATACCAGACAGCCCTCCTGAATGTGTTTGTCAAAGTGCATGCTGTCACCTCAGCTGTGGAAGAGATGGAGAGGACAAGGAAGGTTTCACAGAGGCAGAGGTCTTTGTCTGGGTCCAAAAATAAAGGATATGGAAGCCATGCCAGATAGGTCCTGATGGGTACAGAGGTCATTGAGGCTCTACTGTACCCATAGGCACATGTTGTAGGACTCAGTGACTTCTAAGTTCTAGAACTTAGCATCTAGTAGAGGCCTATGTCAGCAGATACTCCACTGTGTGGGGCAGGAGGCCTGTCATCAATGGCTCAATTCAGTCTATGGCTTTCATCCACAACATTTGTCAGTGATCCCCATGTGACAGTAAGAAAGCAAAGATAAAATATATATTTTAGTAGACCTGTTGGGTGACTAGGAACTACTATGAACCAAAATATGCAGTTATTTTTCAGCTGATTTATTAAGTAGTAATCAAGGCTGATAAACAGGAAGTAACATTAATAGTTTGTCAACATGAGACAGTATTGGTTACATAACCTTGGGTAAATGAATAACCTCTCTGTGCCTCAGTTTTCTGATTTGTAAAATTGGGTTTGTAATAGTACTTACCTTGTGGAAGTGCAGTGACTAGGAAATGAGATTTTGAATGAAGGGTACTTAACAAAGTTTGACACATAGTAATCACTCAATAAATGCAATCACTATTATGACCAACATTGTAATCCTTCATATTCTGAGAGCCTGTCAATGCCACACAGTATGCATTTGGGGAGAAGGCATCAAATGGGACAGAACACGTTCTGCAAATCATAAGAGCATAACAAGATTCAAGCTGCTCATATTAAGTCTCTGCATTATAGGTCCACTGGAGGTCCTCATTGATGACATTACCCAAGTCCCAAAGAATTTGTTTCAGGAATTTGAGAAGATGATAGGAAAGAACTTTCTCCAAGCTTTGTACAACTTACCCAAGAATCTCAACTATAGAAATGGAGATAGAGATGAGAATATTATCTGGTAACATTCAGCTCAAAAAATAAAACTTTATGTATAAAGTTATCTTGATTGCTTGGTTTCCTCTTGACCAACAACAATATCACTGCGTTTTGATAATTTCCACACCTTGTGGGTTGAGTTGCAACTGCCTGACAAAACTGGAGGAACTACAAGAGAAAAAGATACCATTCCCATTTCTACAGTCTGTCTTTAAGTTCTTCTAATGCTTGACACAGGTGCCTAGGTGTTGATAAGCTGGTTACAGCACAATCAAAATCAAAGAAAATTATTCCTATGCTTTTCTGACAGTTTATCTTCAGAACAAATCCTAATGGCAGTTAGTCACAATGGGAATTTAAGTTTTCTCCCATGCTGTCTAAGTTTACTCCATTCACTTTAGAATGTATGTTTCATTTTGGAATCTATGATTTTTGTGACTGAGAGACCTACATAGTGGAAGCTGAATAGAGGCCACTAATACATATAAATGGTGCTATTAACAAGAGAACTCATGATTGTTTTTAGTGAGAATTACAGGAGCTATTAATATAATGAAAGGAGTAACCTGGACGTAACTCTACCCTTGTCATCTCAGTAACTGCTTAGGGGTCTTTTGTAATTTGCAAATATTTATCATGACTTTCCATCTAGCCCCCATTGGGTCAAATAACACATTTGGCACCTCAGTAGAATTTATATTGCCATAAACAAAAACTTTACTTGGTTATAGCTGAAGGGGCCTGGTTTCGAATGAAGGGTTTCTTTTTTTTTTTTTTTGAGATGGAGTCTCACTCTGTCGCCCAGGCAGGAATGCAGTGGCCGGATCTCAGCTCACTGCAAGCTCTGCCTCCCGGGTTTACGCCATTCTCCTGCCTCAGCCTCCCGAGTAGCTGGGACTACAGGCGCCCACCGCCTCGTCCGGCTAGTTTTTTGTATTTTTTAGTAGAGACGGGGTTTCACCGGGTTAGCCAGGATGGTCTCGATCTCCTGACCTCGTGATCCGCCCGTCTCGGCCTCCCAAAGTGCTGGGATTACAGGCTTGAGTCACCGTGCCCGGCGAATGAAGGGGTTTCTAACACACTTGCACACCTTCTTTACCTCCATGGTAATAACATTAACGAATGCCAAATCTGTTCTGGATGCCATGTTAAATACTTTTATTGATGTTCTCTTTTAATCTTTTTAAATAAATTTTATTGTGTATCTTTGAGGTTTACAACATGATGTTATAGGATACAAATAGATAGTAAAATGGTTACTGTATTAGTCTGTTTTCACATTGCTGATAAAGACATACCCAAAACTGAGAAGAAAATGAGATTTTATTGGACTTACAGTTCCACATGGCTGGGGAGGCCTCAGAATCATGGCAGGAGGTGAATGGGACTTCTTACATCGGGGCAGCAAGAGAAAAATGAGAAGCAAAAGCAGAAACCCCGGATAAACCCATCAGATCTCCTAAGACTTATTCATTATCACCACAATAGCATGGGAAAGATTGGCCCTCATGATTCAATTACCTCCTCCACGGGTCCATTCATGTGGGAATTCTGGGAGATACAATTGAAGTTGAGATTTGGGTGGGGACACAGCCAAACCATATCATTCCGCCCGAGTCCCTCCAAATCTCGTGTCTTCACATTTCAAAACCAATCATGCCTTCCCAACAGTCCCCCAAAGTCTTAACTCATTTTCAGCATTAACTCAAAAGTCCACAGTGAAAAGTCTCATCTGAGACAAGGCAAGTCTCTTCCACCGATGAGCTTACACAATCAAAAGCAAGCTAGTTGCTTCCTAGATACAATGAAAACTGGTAAATACAGCCTTTCCAAATGGGAGAAATTGGCCAAAATAAAGGGGTTACAGGGTCCACGCAAGTCCAAAATCCAGTGGGGCAGTCAAATTTTAAAACTCCAAAATGATCTCCTTTGACTCCAGTTCTCACATCTAGGTAACACTGATGCAAGAGGCAGATTCCCATAGTCTTATGCAGCTCTGCCCCTGTGGCCTTGCAGGGTACAGCCTCCCTCTTGGCTGCTTTCACAGGCTGGCATTGAGTGTCTGTGTCTTTTCCAGGCAGCTGGTGCAAGCTGTTGGTGGATCTACCATTCCAGGATCTGGAGTATGGTGATCCTCTTCTCACAGCTCCACTAGGCAGTGCCCCAGTAGGGACTCTGTGTAAGGACTCCAACCCCACATTTCCCTTCCACACTGCCCTAGCAGAGGTTCTCCATAAGGGCCCCACCCCTGTAGCAAGCTTCTGCCTGGGCATCCAGGCATTTTCATACATCTTCTGAAATCTAGGTGGAGGTTCCCCAACCTCAATTCTTGACTTCTGTGTACCCACAGGCTCAATACCACATGGATGCTGCCAATGTTTGGGGTTTCCACCCTCTGAAGTCACAGGCTGAGCTCTATGTTGGCCCCTTTCAGCCATGGCTGGAGCAGCTGGGATGCACAGCACCAAATCCCTAGGCTGCAGACAGCATGGGGACCCTGGGCACAGCCCACCGAACCACATTTTCCTCCTGGGCCTCTGGGTCTGTGAGGGGAGGGGCTGCCGTGAAGTTCTCTGACATGGCCTGGAGACATTTTCCCTCATGGTCTTAGGGATTAACATTAGGCTCCTTGCTACTTACGTAAATTTTTGCAGCCAGCTTGAATTTCTCCTCAAAAAATGGGTTTTTCTTTTCTACTGTATTGTCAGGCTGCAAATGTTCTGAACTTTTATGTTCTGTTTCCCTTTTAAAATTGAATACTTTTAACAGCACCCAAGTCACCTGTTGAATGCTTTGCTGCTTAGAAATTTCTTCTACCAGATACCCTAAATCATCTCCCTCAAGTTCAAAGTTCCACAAATCTCTAGGGGAGGGGCAAAACACCACCAGTTTCTCTACTAAAACATAACAAGGGTCACCTTTGCTCCAGTTCCCTCTCTGCATCTGAGACCACCTCAGCCTGGACCTTATTTTTCATATCACTGTCAGCATTTTTGTCAAAGCCATTCAACAAGTCTCTAGGAGGTTCCAAACTTTTTCACATTTTCCTTTCTTCTTCTGAGCCCTCCAAACTGTTCCAACCCCTGCCTGTTACCCAGTTCCAAAGTTGCATCCATATTTTCAGGTGTCTTTTCAGCAATGCCCCACTCTACTGGTACCAATTTACTGTATTAGTCCCAAGACATACCTGAAACTGGGAACAAAAATAGATTTCACTGGACTTACAGTTCCACATGGCTGGGGAGGCTCAGAATCATGGTGGGAGGTAAAAGGCACTGCTTACATGGTGGCAGCAAGAGAAAAAAGGAAGAAGCAAATGCAGAAACCCCTGAAAAACCCATCAGATCTCATGAGACTTATTCACTATCACCGCAATAACATGGGAAAGGCCAGTTCCCATGATTCAATTACCTCCCCCCAGGTACCTCCCACAGCATGTGGGAATTCTGGAAGATACAATTCAAATTGAGATTTGGGTGGGGACACAGCCAAACCATATCAGTTACTATAGTGAGATCAATTAACATTATCTATCAGCAAACCTATAAGGAGGCTATATTAACATTAGCAGCTTATAGGTAAGGAGAGTGACGTTTAGAGAGTTTTAACCTACCCAAGGTCCAACAGCTGGTCAATGTGGGACAACAATAGTCAGACCAGGCAGTCTGCCTCATGGAGCCCATGCTTTGAATCACAGGGCTTTGCCACTGCCATGTTATTTCTGCAAACCTGAGTTTCTGAGAAGTTCCTTGAATTTCACAGTTAGCTGATCATCTTTCTCCCCTTTCTTTAGTTGTTAATAAAATGTCAGAACCAAACTGAGGGAAAAGGCCAGTTAGCACAGTGGAGGATGGTTCAGCACAAGTTAGTCAGAGACAGACCCATTCCTCTGCTCCTTTCCTTAACTGCCGTGTGAACTTGGGTCGGAAATCTTACCTCTCAGAGCCCAAGTTTCCTTATCTAGAAAACAGTACAACAATATCTGCTTAGGGTCATTGTCAGGAAAAAAAATTGGATTAATTACTGTATGTTGTCTTGTCAGTAGACCGATGGTGCTGTGTTTGATGAAAAGACACCAGCCTTAAATAGTAAGGATAAGAATTTTCATAAAAAATGTTTGTTCTGGTGTTGTGCCTGCACACCTACTGGATAGCCATATAAAATGTGCAACTGTGAGTTGTGGCCAAAGTTTGAATATCACTGCTCTAATCCTTCCTCCCTCCCAACCCTTACATCTGAGATCTTTGGGGTCCCTTTCCACAATTTGCTGTTCCTCTCACAATGAGAAATAGAATCACCTTTTCCTCAGGATTTGAACTTCCTAGCATAGCCATTAGGATAGGGTATAGAGTGAATGTTGGTGTCCCTCCAAAAACTCATAGGTTGAACTTCTAACCCTCAATGTGATGGTATTAGGAGGTGGGGCCTTTGTAAAGTAATGAGGTCATGAGGGCAGAATTAGGATTAGTGCTCATATAAAAGGAACCCCAGAAAGCTCTCTTGCCCATTCTGTCATGTCAGGACACAGAAAGAATATAAGTGTCTAAGAACCAGAAAGTAAGCCCTCACCCAACACCGAATCTAGGACTTCCCAGCCTCCAGGAACACAAGAAATAAATTTCTATTGTTTGTAAGCCACCCAGCCTAAGGTAGTTTGTTATAGCAGCATGAACTAAGACAAGAATATATTCATCACTATAAAGTCTGTTATGGGCCCTTTCTAGTTTGAGAAAAAGAAGCAGGAATTTTTTAACTTCAAAGTGTCCTAAATGAAGTGGCAGAAATTTGAAGTCAGATTCTCAAATGCTGCCCACAGGCATCTCTGAACATAGAAGAAATCCCAGCACATGGTTTGCTAACAACTCTGAGTATCCAAACAAGTTTCCTAAATGAGTGTGGCTGATGATTGAGACCAATTTCCTGGTCTTGTTTCTTTGTTTGCTTTCCTTGGTGTACATCCCACTCTCCTAAGCCCTTTTCACTTATTCCTGTACTTCCTCAAATCCTTCTATTCTTCCTTCTAGCCAAATAACTATTTGAGATGCAAAATGCTAATTTATAATTATTTATCATGTATTTAATGACAATTACACAAAACCAACATCCTTTAGTCAATTTGAATTAGCCCAACTCTTCAGTAATTGAGTGGTCATCAAAACAGTAGTTTTGATAACAATTGCTTCCACTTTCCGTCTGTCATTAATCCATCATCAGTGGCATTAAGCTAGCATTGAATTTCCCAAATTCAAGTAGTGCATCTACACATTGTGACTTACAGGGCTGTCCTTTGATTTGCTAATCATGCAGACTGATAGTAGAACTGCCATACATTCAGAAAGCCTTCTCACGGAAGCAAATGGATCTATTAACAACCTGAAACACTGACGCGGTCATTCAGAGCCAATAGCACCATTATGTACACAAAACAAGATGAATGGTACAGCATATGAAGCCAAGCAGAAGCCCTTCTAATACATGATGAAAAAGATACCTGATTTACTGCAAATGCAAGGGACAATTGTCATTGTATGATATATAGTTACTTTTCTTCACTGCAGACTACAAGAGAACATTTCAATCATGTTAGCTGAGCTTTTTTTTTTTTTTTTTACTTTTACCATAATAATTATTATGGACAGATTCATTTGGGGTAAGAAATGGTCTTTCAGAAAAACTCTGGGGGATTGCAGCAGAGCTGAAGGTATGGGAGCAGATGTGCATTATAAAGCAATATGCAGCATAATGAGAAAAGCATTCTTCCCTATCCTATTAATTGTTGGCACCACCTAATAATCAAGAACTGCTGACCCCTCCCACCCTCCAGCTCACAGATATTTGTGTACTGTAATGCATGATGGCCCAAACACAAGCTCAACTCTCCGTAATGTTGAGAGCCAGCATTTCAGTAACGCTAATCTAAACTCTACCTGTTCTCTCTGCATTGCCTATAACACAATTTGTCAATAATACATAAATACCTTCTAATTGGTGGATGGTTGGGTAAATGACATAGTGCAGTTGATTACTATGCAGAAATTTTAGCTGATAATTATGAAGATGAATTTAAAATATGGAAATGCTACAGATATGAGGTTAAATAACAAAAGCAGAATGCAGAAGTGTCAGAATACTAAGATTACAGTTATATAAAAATGCAGTTGGATATAGAGAAGAGAAGAAAAAGGCAAGCTGCTGTATTGATGGGGAGGATGACAAGCAATCTCTTCTGTCTTTTGAAAATATCCTTTAATGTTCCTAGGTTATTCTTATAATAAAAGTTGTTTTTAAGATTAAGCCCACCTCTTATGAAAAAGTTAGTTATCCCTTACCATAAAATCCACATGATAAAACCTGCATGTGATAAATGCCAAAATATTTTTTCTTTTCAGGTTCAAAAATAGTGCTGGAATCTGCCAAGGAATTGGCTCACATTATTCAATGTCAGGCACATTTACACTCATATGTATTAGTAATCCCTTTGGTTGACTTTTCCTTGCCGTTGTCATGGAAACCGTTTCCACTGCCATTAGTACCTCTAGGGCCCAGCCTTGTTCACATATTTTTAGGCTGTTTCTCTTCTAACACAGCAATTAATACTTACGGCATATCTGTATCTGAAGCCCTGGTGGCAGTGACCCATTGTTTCCCTTGGAACTGCTGAGTGTTTGGTTTGCTTCCTTTCTGCTTTGCAGGTACTTCTGTTTCTTTTTGGCAGTTCTTTTCCTTAAATATTACAAGCCTCTTTATAGTTTCTAATTATCAGGTTGGTGAAAAAGTAATTGCGGTTTTTGCCATTGAAAGTAATGGCAAACCAGGTGCAGTAGCTGCCACCTGTAATCCCAGCACTTTGGGAGGCGGAGGCGGGCGGATCACCTGAGGTCAGGAGTTCAAAACCAGATTGGCCAACATGGTGAAACCCCACCTCTACTAAAAATACAAAAAATTAGCTGAGCCTGATGGCACACGCCTGTAGTCCTAGCTACTCAAGAGGCTGAGCATGAGAATCACTTGAACCCGGGAGGCGGAGGTTGCAGTGAGCTGAGATCACGTCACTGCACTCCAGCCTGGGCGACAGAGCAAGACTCAGTCTCCAAAAGAAAAAAAATAGTAATCGCAAAAACCGCAATCACTTTTGCACCAACATAATACATACTATTTGCATTATTTAAAGTTTTTTACACATACTTTATGTTTCCCTATCAAATGACCTTCTCTCCATTATCGATAAAATAGCACATTTTCATAAAGCTAACTTTAGATCACTACCACAGAAGAGAAGCAAAATACTTTAGGAAAAAAGCAAAACTTTGGAGTGGTTCTAGACTAATAATCACATTATTATATAGTCTGAATTGGGATACCTCTATTCACAAGAAGTTCACAAAAGCAGAAGCTATCCCCTTGCATTTTCTGACAAATAGAGTTATCTAATAGTCCTCTCTAATGAAGATATTGCCACTAATGGCTACCTTTTTTCACTTGTCAAATTAATTTTTTAATACTAATTAGTGCCCAGTACAGTGAGGTTGCTGTGAGATGGGCTTATTCTTATACTGCTGAATAGAGAATCAGTGTCTATAAACCTTTAGTTAAGAAATGCTCCCATTTGTCAATTTTGGCTTTTGCTGCTGTTGCTTTTGGTGTTTTAGACATGAAGTCTTTGCCCATGCCTATGTTCTGAATGGTACTACCTAGGCTTTCCTCTAGGGTTTTTATGGTATTAGGTCTAACATTTAAGTCTCTAATCCATCTTGAATTAATTTTCGTATAAGGAGTAAGGAAAGGATCCAGTTTCAGCTT